>NC_091524.1:13167082-13475976 GCF_041682495.2 Bombus fervidus
ACAGAGTAAGAAATGAAGATACTCGACAGCAAATGGGACTACAAGATGATATTATAAACGACATCGAAAGGAGATCACTCTGCTAGTAAGGTGATGTATCGCGCATAGCAAACCATAGGTTACAAAAACAAGCGATTAACCATATCGTAAGAAGAAAAGTGTCTATCAATTGTCCGCTGCTATTGAATCTAGAATTAATCAAATACACGAGTATTTTTCACAAGTTTTCCATTTTTCTCGAAAATGAAGCTTCCAAAGCAATTTCGTTATTTTTCAGTCTCTTCCTAATTTCGCTTGTACCACGAATTTAGGTCCACGATGTATTTATAAAATACAATCTATAATATTATCCAAAGATAAAATATTATTTATGATATTATTTAAAAAAGCAAAACGTATATTTTCCATAAGGTTATCTATAAATAAAAATAATCGAAGTTCCTCGTTCGCAAAGAGCTGTTCGCAAAAGCATTCGCCAAAGCTTACAAAATGTTGTTAGTGTACGTTACAGCAATTTTTCAATGACTAAACACACTTAGGGACGAGTTAAAGTATCGAATGATAGGTTGCAATTAATGAAGCGTAGACGTTGAGGCAAATGCACGATAACGGGCGATTGTCTGTCGAATTAGTCGATACGGATGATTACTCCCGAATGAGGCTCCGCCGATGACTAGGATAATTAGGCGACTTGTCTCTTCGACGTTGCATTACACGGCTTGTACCGGCTACCGTCACATCATTGACCAGACATTATTCCAGTGACTGTGACCGTACATAAATGCAAATGACGGTTCATTAACCGATATCGTTCGAAATAAGGACGAATAATTCGGCTATCAGTCTCGATGCCAGTGGAAATTTCCACATGGAAATGTCAAGAATAGTCCTGGAATCGTACGCTAAAAAAATAAAATTCCAGGAGAAATGTTTAAGACATAATCATAATGTACTTAATTAGCATTGGAATTGTCAAATTTTTCTCTTATCTGCAGTTATTAAAAACGTATAAAGCGAAGGACATGTAAACGTAGAAAATTATACTTTATCCTTTTACTACGTTTTCTACTGATCTTTTTGCATGGTTGAAAAGAAAATATATTCGTACGTACATGACAAATAGGTATGAGAAGCTCATACAAGTAGCATCTTGTTACTTATCTATATGTTTGGAGAAGATGTCGCCTGTGCCTGATCAATGACAGAATTATACAACTGAAAATCCATCTGGACGTGCTTCTATATATTTTTCTCGTTACTGAATATTCAAAAAAGTATACTCTTAACTCTTTTGTATTTTCTACTTGTAATCCATGTTTATCCTGTTTTGGAGAAACACATACCTCCTTTCAAAGTATGTTTTTTTTTTTTAAATACGAGTATCTTCGATTTGAACAATTATATTCAAAATACTCAAAATACCATTCAGCGTATTCTGTTTTCATCTTTCGAAAAATCAAGCACGTATATCTCCTTGCCGCTATCGACCCACTTTCCCGATATACAAGGTAAACTTTATAAAAAAAATTCGCGACATCGATAGTTTGAAGAGTTAACTTGCATATCGACGTACAATTCGGAACTATTTTATCGGAACAAGTATCATCATCGTTAGGTTGAAAAAAATGCGAGAGTATATTATAACTGGATGCTCGTTGCGTTGCTATTTTTAATTATTCTCGATTCATATTCTTTTACCGCCACTGTTCTAATAATAACAAGCAACCCAATTTTTCACCAACATTATCCTCGTACGTTCATACTGCCACTTAATTATCAAATATTTGAAATACTAAATTTGTTCCTACCACTTGAAGGTACGTATCTAACGATATATTAAAAATACTAATTAAACTGCGCTTTGTACAGTGTCTATTTATTTCGACATAAAAAATTTCACTTGTACTACTTTTGTTAGAAAATATCATGAAACAAGACTGAAAAGATAGGAAATTTTGTATATTTCAGTTCCACTGTAGTCTATAGAAAAACGCAATACTTGTACACTGCTCCACAACCAGTTCTTAACGCTTCCCGCAACATAATTCCGCAACAGCAACAACAACAACAACAGCAGCAGCAGCAACAACAACAGCAGCAGCAACAGCAGCAGCAACAGCAATAACAACAACACGCTATTTCTATCCATTGTATCCATCAAAATCACAAAGCGTTCGATAATCCTAGTTGTCGTCAGTATACGCGTTTCATAGTGCTTATCGATAACAGTACGAAGCATTCAGCGTGGTGACAGAGTTAGCGACGAGGCCAGGCTTCCGTTTTACGGCTGACCGTGAAACAACAGATACGATACCATTTCGCGAGATTCGAAAGATTAATTGCTTGAAAGGACGCCGTGAAATCGAGTCCTTTCGTCGGAAAGCGAATAAATTCCAGTTTGCACTTCCATTATCTCCATGCATTGGCCGATAAATATTTCGCGCCAGGTGGTACATTGGAAAGCCATTATGCGTACGGCGAACGCTTTCTATCCGCGATTTACATACGCTGTGTTCCGTTGTCGTTGTTCTCTTCATCCGCGTTTAACGGCGTCCAACTTGTTCACGCGGATTCAACGCTTGTCAACGTCGTTAAGACTACGGAGCATAGTGACCGGACGCGTTTAATGTTGTCGCACAGAAGATCTCGTTTCCTGCGATACGTTGAAACTGTCTGGGTTACACGGATGATCTCTGGTAGTTTCGAAATGTAGTTTCTATTGAGGTTACGCGAATTCTCGCGCGAATAGCTGTAATCGCGATTTGTAAAATAGCAAAAATAAAAAGCAGGTAAATGTGGAGTGTATGCGGTTAACAAAGATATGCACGATTACAGTGATCGATGTGAAAAACTATGCGAATTGCCACGAAAGTGGTCAGATGTTTAACGAATGGCGTCTGCGGTTGTTAGCGAATTCTATCGCGCGTGAGGAATCGTGCGAATTACTACGAAGATGGTTAAATATTTACTCTGCCGTGTTCAAACAAATTCTACTGAAGTTGAGTGAATTCCACCAAGCTTGAACGAAATATACCGAGTGTGTACACTGTATACATTGTACAGTCTCAAATGCGCGCGGTTGTATTCTGAACAACGTATGGAGATGTGACGCGTGTTGATTGGAGATTTGCAGAATATTTTTTGCGAGACGATAGTCGAGATAAAGAATTGGAAGAGGGAAATATATGAAAAGAAAAGGAAGAATATTTCGTGGAAAATGCGTGTATGTTGTATTATTAATCAATCGAAAGCGAGGATAAAAGTTGTTTTTTGTTGTTGAAAAAGTGGGTTCTTTTTTATCGCACAAATGTTTTCTAGCAACCGTAATTCCTAGAATTCACGTTCGACCAAAACGAAACAGATACAGCGTAAATCTATCAGCCATCGGTACTTAATCTTGGTTTTGGTGCCGAACATTCTGGGAAACAGCCTGGACAGTGGATATATGCTAATTTTATAGGCCATGGAGTCACACTATAGTGTGATAAATAGGAATGGAAAGCTAAATGGTTGGTGTTTTAAAACGAACATGTGAAATGGATTTTTATATGACACGTAATGAATTGTATAATTTTATAGTATGTAGTTATACCGATTTAAACTTTTCGTTCATATTTCGTAGCAAAGCAAGAAGATAACGTTATTCGCACATTTCTCGTATAAAAATGTATTCATTTTACGACTAAAAGTTATAATTGGCTAAAGTATATTTGTGAAAGCGATTTATGTCCATTATTGTAGAGGCACTTTGATCAATTATGTTATAAAAATATAAATTTTCATGTAGCATAGTGTTTTGTTTTTGCGATGGGTAAAAGAGGAAGGAAGCATTGAAGGGAAAAATTTGAAAGCGAAAGAAAAGAAGAAAAAAGAGGACGGGAAATAGGAAGGAAAGCAAAGGAAAGGAAATGAAAGAATGCAAAGTAAAAGAAAAGAAGGAAATGAAAGGGAGAAGGTAGGAAGCAAAATCATTGTATATAGTATCGTATTTTCTTGAGCTCTTCCTCGTGTTAGGTTTCGAATAGAAATGACCTAATGCCTATCTAATATTTTGCTAGCTTCCTCCTTAACAACCAACTCAAAATCCTTCTTATACATTATTCATACCAAGTATTTCGTATAAAACAATGTGGGAAATATGTCGATAGCATTATCACACTCGAAACATATTGCGATTACTTGATCTCAAGATAAATTTACAATTCTTATTATACGTTACTTTTTTATCATCGCGTATGTAACTTTAACATTACTCGCGTTAGTATTAATTGAATTTACCATAAAACGCACGAACTTCTAAATCAGCAATCGAATAATTACTTCCAATATCACATGTTACCCAAGGCTAAACATTCCACAATACGCGTATTCTTTAGAAGCAAACATTTACTTGCGAAATTAACCAAACTAGAATCACACCGTATCACGATCCAATCCCATCCCTCATCACCTTCAATCTCCTCAAACGTTCCCTAAAACGTCTCTAAACCAAAACCATATAAAACCAATCTCCAAACCCTACATCGTAAAACCCCAGGGCAAAGAAGATCCACTGTATCGGTTCGAAGGATCGTCGAAATGATTCGTTGCTTAAGAATTAACGCTTGTACGAGGACGACTTTGTTCGGTATTTCACCCCCGTGCGATAGTCCCGTGTCTTATTACTAAGAATCCCAGGGGCTCTTGGACCTCGGCTCGTCCCTGTTTCTCAGACGAGTATCTCGGATGGCGCCGGTTTCGACAGAAGAGCCTTTGTGCTCCGACAGAACATCCATTGTCCACTTCAATCGCGCCCTACGTGCTCCTCGTTCTCCCTTCGACTTCTTCCAACCCCTTTTCTCCTTCTCCTCTTCCTTCTCGTTTCTGGCTTCTTCTGGTGGCCGTTGTCTCGAGTATCTTCGAGAGACCAGCAGCGGACACCAGACTCCGACGAGACGTCCACGGATTGCTAAATATAAAGCGGAGAAAGCGACTGTGATTGTGCCTTTATCTCGGAATCCGACACTTTGTCAGGAGGACAAGTTCGTCGCCACGGAATATCCAGCGCCCGAGCTTTTCGAGCCTTGGTCGTATTAAATGGATTTTCGTCTTCTAATTGGACACCAGGAAGTCCTTACGAGCACCGCTCGTATCGCGCCACTCGCTCGAGAATTTCAAGCTTTTGAACCAGACGTGGTTTTGTTTCACAGTCGCCTTACTTTCTTCTCCTTATTTCGGAAGCTTTTGTTGCCGTACTAGATGGAGAGTTATTCAAGCAGCTAGCCGCGAACGATGGAAATATCGTGCTTGTGACTTGGTGTGCGGATAAAAGATGGAACTGGTTGCTGGATTTGTATAATATAGGATTGTGTAAAAGTTTTTGTTCAGATGGACTTTTTGGTTTGTATTTCGAGAGCGGTACTTTAAGGAATTTTGAATAATATTGCATCCCCTTACTATTTAGTAGGATAAACATGAACACAAATGCGAAAATGTATAAAGTGTCAAGAGTAAGATATATTAAGATATTTATAATTATGTGATTCCATGATACTCGGGGTAGCGGCTACAAGGAGTAACGAATGTAACATTAAATCGAATTAAGTTGATAGAATTGCATATTTATTGCAACTTTAATTCTCAAATGCTAACACATCGTATTTTAGTATTAATTACATACTTACTCGTATTTTAATTTAATAATTATTTCTTAATCCTGGACGGCAATGAAAATTTCAATTAAAAATTTCTAGAAATATTGTGATCAAAGCACGAAACGTCATATGAAGAACTATTTCGTTGTAAGCCTGAGAAAAACTTGGTTCGAGCTATATCCTGCACATAAATGATTCTCTGCTATTTTACTTAGCCTGCCGTCTCAGCGTAGATACAGAAAAATGACGCGATTTTCGAAATCAGTCTAAGGATAAGACCAGTCGTCGCGACGTCTCACTTACAGAAATATTTCATGCTTTCTCGAGCACAGGCGGTAACGTATATCGATGTTCCGTCGTCTTTGCTTCCTTTTGATTAATGCAAGCAAATCGCTGGATTTCTATTTACGCAATCAGCTCGGGGATATTTCTCTTACCACGAAATTAACCAGAAAATACGACGTCGTATTCAAAACTTTTCAAGCGATAAAAAAACAAACTGTCCTTTTCTTGAGCTACCCATCCTAAAAAGCAAATTTATACACACTCGTAATTTGTATAATAATTACGATTTATGAATTATGTTATATTATTTTTATTGGTTCGACTATATTGTTTATTAGTTTCATCGAATGGAAATATCACGGAAGATTTTTATTTGGTTTTCTGTTCTTTTTTTTTTTATTTTTTTATTTAGCAGTTTAATGAAATGTTGGTTCGTTTTGTTATGTAAATATGAAAAGTTAAATTGATGTTGAACTTTGTTTGATAAGCAGCGGAGCTCCCGTGGAAAACAACGTTTACATAAAATTAGCTATCATAGTAATTAGCGGCTTTAAATGTTTTTTCATGAATTGATATATCTTACATTTTCTCGTCTCTACGTTATATCATGCAGGTGTAATTTTTGTGCTGTTATTTGCTCAAGTTTTTATCTTTAATCTTCTATTAATATGCATACACGAGAAAATTACAACTTTCCTTCGAAGTAATCGTTAATCTTATAGCTCCGTAGTTTAGTGATCGAACAGATCAATCTATACCAGTGTTCTCAACATTTTTTTTAAGTATGTATATAGAATTTTATAATAACCAAGTAATTTTCAACCCTTGTTTTAGATTTGCATAAAAGTACATTTCAAAATTTAAACTTAATTTCAATATAATGTTTAGTATTTAATATAGTGCCTCGTAATAGCCAGATAAACTGCAACCCTCTGCATTGGCATAAAAAAGCTTTCTAATACGACGAAGAAAATAGATCTTTGAAAATTCAGTTCTAACCGAATATTTAATGCTATTGTCGTACTTGTACTTAGATTCAAAATTGGAAATTATCGTAATAAATTCGTATAAAATAATTGCAATTAAAAATAACCACAGCAAACGTTTATTATTCGCAAAGTTAAATCACTTCCTTCTACTCATCAAAAATTCGTATTAAAACTATTAATGAAATATCACGTGACAATCATATTGAAATAAATCACCGTATTCATAAAATATTCTCACGTAAAAGTAATTAAATTACAAGTGACCACAATCTCGCTAGAGTGAAATAAACACTTCGCTATCCTCTCGCGAAACATAAATCCAGGATTCATGTCGATAAACTACAAGCTCACGAGTCCAATAAAGTTACAAAATTCGCGAATCGTGGGGCAAAAGGTCACTGTAACGTGCTAAATTCGGCAAATTCCTGAAATAGCTGGCAAACGGAATAACCGGGGTGGAAATGGCGCGATGAGCAGGTTCTAACGTTTCGTCGTCGTGATCGTTGACGGATCAACATAAGACTTGCTGTTTATCGTTGTCATCGGTCAATTACCGACACGGCCAAACTACCATGAGTTCTGGCAGAGGCCACCGGGTGAAATTTATGCGAACGATCCGAGTCAGGCCGAGGGTTACCATTATAACGCCAAGGGGGATGCAATTTTGAAGGCAATTTAACTTGAACGGCAACAGCAAGCGTGAGCTATGGGCAAATGTTTACCATGAAAATCGTTATAGTCGTTTCTGGATGCTCTTGCCTTGAAAGCTCAGCCTTCTCGATGCCCCGATTTTCATATTTTATTCAGTTCATAGTCATCTTGCACGTGTGGTCCGTCTGTCGAGATTATTTGTCTTTTTCCACTGAACTTCGTGTGCAGTAGCAGCTGTCAAGGTAGATAGTGATGTGGATCTCTCGGGTTAACAAGGTCTTATGGCGTAGTTTGTGTAATATGTTAATTAAGATCTTGATAAGGTGAGCTGCCGGTCGTTGGCACGTTAAGGGTTGTTGCGTGGTCGGCTTCGAAGACAGGGTGATTAAGACGTGTAAGCTGATTTATGGCTGACGTTTAGTCCTTGTAGATGACTTAATCGCGAAAAGGAATACAAGTGAAAGTGCGACTAGAAATTTATTACGGTGGATACGTATTTTTTACTACCCCTTTCACAAGCATGTTCGCACATTTTACTCCTTATTTTTCTCGTTACGTTTTTGCACTCAGACCAACGAGAATGCAGATCATAACGGATATTTCAGTTCAGTTAGGAAGTTCGTTTTAGCTGCGACACAACCGCTGCTCGCCACGAGGGTGAGAACGACCGCGAGGAAAAGCACGAAGAGAAGCGCGAGACGGCGAAATGTGCGATGAAAATAGCGCGTTGCTGGAAATTGCGATTCTACAATGAGCAGCAACTGAAGGAGGAAAATTATGACTACGGTGAGCGATGTTTCTCAGCGTAGATTCCTTGGCTGATTTCTGCGAAACTCGATGCACGTGTTGAATATACAGCAATTTGTGATGTAATTCGTTATTGGTGTCTGAGAATAATCATGAAAGGTATCACTGGTGGAGGTTTTTTTTTCTTAGTTATATCACTATAAGTTAATAGATTATGCAATTAGTTATACATTATTATTAAACATAAGTATTAAATATAAATAATTATTAGCGTCACTCGGTGGAAGTCTAATTGTGTCTTGTAATTTTTAGAAGCGTTGGTTTTGATAATAAAAATATAAATTTTGTTATATAAGTGGAAATTACATAAACTCTTTTATAAATTATATTCCATATTATTCTCAACTTTTCACGCATCCCTTTTCAATAAACCTAGACATTATATTATTAAAGAAATTCCAAATATTTAACAAGAGACTTTTTACAAAAATCAATGTTCAATTAACGCTTATTATTCTTCCTAAAAAGTTTCGTCATAAATCACATTCCACTGAAAGCAACAAAGAAATCTTTTTCACTGAATTAACCATCAGCCAACACACTTTCACACGATTCAATTATTCACACACGATAGACACCAAAAAAGGGAAGAAGAAGAAAAAAAAGCAATGAAAAAAATCGGCATTCGTTTCACGGTTCGTCGAGGACACAAAATTTCTTAACAATCTTAACGCCTCGTCGAGCGTTCCGTTGGTTCGTACGTTTTACAGGTAATTAAACTTTCGTAGTTTGGGCAAGATGGCCGTGCCACCGGTCGCTGTTCTCTCTAGCGAGAAGCTTCTTCGTTTAAACTAGCTAGTGACTACCTGTGTTTATCGACTAACGAAAGCCAAGATCGTTTGTATTAACGCTTTTGGCATTAAGTTTCATTATCGATCCATAAAGGATCGATCTCAAAGTCGTGACCTTTCTCGTCTAGCTCGGCTGGTAACCTGGAATATCGTAACTTAGCACGCGGACGTCGAGCGGACGGATTAAAGAGGATTTCTTCCTTCTCTTGGCTGGTGTCTCCTTCGTAAAATTTTATTCCATTTTCAAGAGAACCTGGAACTTTTGTTCCGTATCGAGAAGCTGCAGTTTTATTCGCCCGGCGCCACGACCATATTTTATACCCGTGAATCGACTTTGCTAAAAGATCTTAATGAGAATCTGCTGGAATTGCGAGGTAGATCTTCCTGCTGACTGATTTTGTTCTATCTGGGAAAGAATGAAGAGGACATTTCGTCTGAAATTTTGGAATTTTAATTTATTTCCAGAAGAATTTTAAAAAACGATGCGAAGTAAATCGTTGGAGTTCTATATTCTGATTTTGTCACACATGATAAAGCGTTAAAAGAAAAATAATTACAGATTTACAGTAAAGGTTGATGAATACCGAAGTTATTACATATAATGACGGATAGAAGATAATTTAATATCGATACACTATGAATTTTAGTAACTTTGGTACTAAATATTTCTTACCATTTTGATAACAGTCTCTCATTCATCTATATATTTTATTTAGTCGTTGCTCTTATTAAACATAGATCCATTTTATAAAATTATAATGTCTCCTTACGCTTTTTATTTTATAAATTTTCGTTTGTCCACTGTATATGTAAAGACTGTTATTTATTTATTTCATTGATGATTTAAACCAATTTACCAATTAATCACATTTTATATGAAGCCAGAAGGTGTTCCAATATTTATGAACTACAGTATACATATGTCTTCGTGAAGAAAAGTTCGTAATGCTGGAAGTAAGAAAAGAAAAGATCAACGACTGTAATGATTGATCACTTTCCACCCTTTGCGTTTTATCTTTAATTCCTTTCGTGAGGTGGAAGTCACGAGCTGTAATTATGAATCTCATTAAAATTCATAACGCGATACAGAAAGTCATTAGCCTTAAGCGTCTGTCGTGCGATGAAACGTTTTCAAGCCACTCTGTGGCGATCAAGCAGCACTCGAAGAAAAATAATTTCAGCCTTCCAAGTTCGCCGTGTCACGATGCTTCGTGTTGTTAATAATAATTTCCTCGAGTGTGGCAGCTGTGCGGAAGAAAAATTGAAAATATCAAGGAGAATCAGTCGCACGAGCAACCTGCATGAATCGACTGTAGTTCCGCTTGTATCTACTACAAGCGAAATAATTGTTCAAGCATTAAAAACAATGCACCTGAGGTGTAAGACGCGAAGGATGCCAGAGGAATACTCGGCGTATTAATTTAGCAGTACGTTTATTAATATTACTAGCGCGTGTTGCCTGGGCCTCTTTGTTCCGAGCTTTCTTTTTTTCTTTTTTGCCAAAGGCCCTTGCGCTCTTCCATAGGTCCCAGGCCTCGGACGTTGTTCCGCGGGCCATGTAGCCAACACGTGCGCTTCAATCCTGGAATTTTCTTCGCGATCTTGTGCCGCTGCACACCTGAATTACGTACAAATTATAAAAATTTCAACCAGTAACGCGACTAAAATACAAAATCTGTATCAATGACATGAAGATAGAAAATATACGAAACAAGTACGTAATTTTATAAAAAATTATTCAAATTCATCGCTGTTCAAACCTACAACTCGAAGATGGTATCCCGCTGAGGGTAAACATTCACATGTTATTTAGCAATAAAGTTAGAAAAATTTACCGAATGTCCAGCTAGACAAATTGTAAAGTACAAATTAAATAATAATAACGACAATTTTTAACCTACAAAATTTCCATGAAATATTAAGAGCTAAGTTTCCTCACTCTGATGGTTGTATCGATAATTACTAAATTACCTAAGAATTATTGAAATTTTAATTCCCAAATTGCAAACATCGATGCAATACTATTTCATTATTACGATATTACTATTCGACGTCGCATTATTCTTCCACTCCCGCTTACACTTTGCTAGTCACGTCTATTATACTATTACATCTTACTCCGCGAAACATAACTTATACACTAACAAACGTAAACTTTTAAAGGAACTCTTCGAAACATCATCAAAGTTTCCATCAAAGGCGAGTCTTGAATAACCGAAGCGACGGAAACGATTGCACAAAACGTCAATTTGCATCGATCGCTATAGAAAAGGGTGTTCGCGGTACCTTACGCTCCATAAAATCCCATTTGAAGGAATATGGTATCCATGGCCTCCGCTTGAAAGGCCGAATAAATATGTTCACGGCGATTTAATCTTTCGAACGGCAAAGACCCTTCCGTTTTCCTTTCGTCGCGGCTCTTTCCACATTTCTGCCTCGCGTCTTTCTCCCACTTCTCCGACAGGAACGTTCATAAAAACGAGTTACATGCTCTTTTAGGCTGCACTTTGTAGTGTTCGTCTGAAGAGAATTCAGTCTCCACGAGGAATTCTTGGCTACGCGGCAACCCGTCCTACACCCGTGTCACTCTTTGCTTTTACCGCGTTTGATAAAGACGAATCGCTGCACGGGAGAAGCAAGGACACGCGCAACGATAAAGGCGGATGGAGAACGTTCGTGTCGAAGGTGGACGAAAGTTACCGAGCGATTCGATCAGAAAATTCGAAGGCTACAACGTTCTCGAAGATCGATTAACAGTTCGGTTCTGTTACGAAGTTTAACGTGGCACGGAATTTGCTATTCCTACCACGCAAAGAGTTAATGGTGTTACGGAGGTCGATGGCGAATAACAAGAATGCAAATTCGCCTGATGTTTTGTGGATGTAAGTGCAGTTCTGTTTCTCAGTTAATTTCTTATCTCCTTTCCCTTATTATCATGGAATCGGTGTGACTACGTATTTAGAATAGAATTTACTGTGACTGTCATTAGAAGGTAATCGGGCCATTCGTGAATCATGCCGATTAATTCTATAAATTTTGTTGAAGTGATAGATACTTCTGAGAAAACTCTACATCTGGTCTTCGGCTTTCACAAGGCGCCGATGTCGTCTATAGCGCATAGACAAAAGAATGCGTCGACGACAGACGATAAGCGGCACACGTGCGACGTCTTTTTTCGGCGTTCCTTTAGTCATAAGGTAACACTGCTAGCGTGCGGATCTGGACCAGCTTACATATATATTCCTACTTGTATTTACACTTCTATATTAAATTATATTTTCTACCTTACAATCTATCCACACGTTTCTTTGTTCACACATCTAATAACCTCAACAAATTTAAACAATGTGTGTTAAATGTTACAATTTTCTAAAAATCGCAAAGTTGATTTAGATCGAAACAACGTTTCTCTTCCCCTATTCATCGATAGGTCAAAGATCGTTGCTAACGATAAAATTAAAATAATTTTCTTTCATATTTCGTTGAATGTGAAACTTCCCTTTCTGTTCGCGGATAAAAATAAAACTCTTTAACAAGTCTCCTCGTCCTCGATTCCTTTTGCACGGTATGTTTTTATACGCCACAATGTGAATTTCGGTCTTTTTTTATATGACCATAATTCTTCCTCGTTCTTAGAAACGTCGATCATCAAATTTATGAGATTTTTCGTCGAACGTACGTGGCTGTATCTCGTATCTTGGGACTCGATCAGGAAATTGAGAGGATTTGCTGCGAGGCAGACGAACTTTCGTCCATTGTGCTCTTTGGAACGTATTAGGTTCGCATATGCATATACGTGCGCTAGACTACCCGAAGTATAATCTCGCAAGGAGTGTATTCTCCACTTATCGAAAAGCCATAACTTGGAAACGATCGCGTCGCCTAGATCCAATCTGCAAACGTACGTAATCGTGTACAGGGAGCCACGAAAGCGCGGCCGGAAATAATGGATCTTCGTCAGCGAGAAATTCGAAGATCGACTCCTCGACGAGACGCTGATCGGGTCGTTCCGCTTGTTTAAATGATGTTTAACGACGTCGTTACAGAGGCGTTTTAAAAAACAAGAATATCGAGAGGTGTTAATGTTCCTCGCGTACATCGGGTTCATAACCGTACACGTTGGTATCGTTCTCGAGAGTGAAAATTGAAAATAACTCGAAACTTTTACTTTAGGTATTTCCTATTTTTATTTACTCACTGTTTGGTATTTTAATTATGAAATGAAATAGTTGGAGTTTCTTTTATGACTTTTTATAGAAACTTTTAGCGACTTTTAGGGGTTGGAGGTTGATTTTTTAAATTCAATACACGAAGTACAGGTACTTTTTCATGTTGCATTACCGAGTACTTTTTTTACTATAAGCTTGAACATAGATTATGCAAAAATTAGTATGATATCTGCGATGGTATTGACTGAATAATAGACGTTAGATAGTATAATAGAAATATTCAGATACTTCTGTGAGCTGTTGCAGAATAACTCTCAGCTTCTGTCAATTCTCCATTAGGTATAATTATTGGAAAGTGTATTTCAAGAAATTAAAAAAGTTTTTAATATTCCACGGTATTTTGGGGGGTTTGGCGTGTAAAACATATCGCATATTCAGCATAGATGAGTTGCAAACGGAGTGAAGTTTTCCACGGGCATAGTTGGCGCGATAATTAAAAATTAAAATTGCGAATGCGGCGAAAAGGAGCAGCGTGCATCCCGCCGAGTGCGGCACGCGGAAACGCGCGCGAGTTACTGACCAAAACATTCTCGTTCCAGATTTCCCAAAATAAGAAACACGCGAACTGTCTCAAAGAAGCATCAGCCGACTGAATTTCAGCTATGATCCCGTAGTACGTTGATGCAACGTTAGAGATCGCAGAGGAAACGTTTCGTCGCTAGAACGAAGCAGCGTTTTCTCGAATTTTATAGAAAATGATAACTAGTAGTTAGAAACATAAGAAAGGAATTCTAAATGCATAACTATAATGACTGTGTTCTTGTTTCAAACGTCACGAGATAAAATCAAGAATTTTAGTTCTACTAATATTTAGAGACAATGATATTACATTAATTTTTCGATCGGTCTTCCAACACTTTTATTAAAAACATGATTACTTTATCATATAAATGAACGGAATTGCTTTTACAAAAAAAAATATCCAGAATTACTTGTATAATAATCTTAAATTAAAAAAAAAAAGCACGCTAGTTTTGTATTTCCTTAATATCCCAACTTCCTCCATTCAAACGATCTTACCGATACTCGATCATCGACTCCAGTTTCCTTCTAGATCGCTCCATCATCGTATAAATGAAACTATCTCGAACGACCTTCCACTATCAACTTCCTCGAGGAAAAACAAAGAGGAAGAAATATCCGACAGGTAGGGTTGCCCGTGCTTTTTTTACTCGCGGCCGATAAAAGATACCAGAGGTGGATGGAGCGTGGAATAAAGGTAGCGGCGGAGGGGGAGGATCGTCAATAAAGAGCGATAGTAAAGTGGCGAACGTCACTTAAAGGGTCTTCAAGCCTCTATTACTTTGAGAGAGAAGCACTCTATGCTATTACCAATACACGAAATAAAAGCTGAGAGAGTGGGGGACGAAGCGTAGAATGGGGTGAGTAGCAGGAATGGGTGGCCTCGAGGTTGCACCCAGGCCTCGCTTTCGTTACCGACACTCTCTTGCTACTTCTCGCGCACCGATTCGCTCTCTGTTTCGTTTCCTTCCACTTGTTCGAGCCTTGTTCTTCTCTATCGACCTGGCAACTCCTCTTTTCCACCTACAAAGTGCCATTCGATCGGCCGCGATCCATTAAGGAAGGCCAAATATCGCTTTATCGACTCGCGACCTCCATTCTTGAAAGCGTTTTTAATGGAACCGAGCCCCGTCATCGTGGTCGTCGTCGTTGTCGTCGTCGTTCTGGCGTCTTTCGTGTCTCCTCTTCGAACCATTCAACGTTACCTCCGGTGTGTTGCTTCGACTGCTATTGATTTTATGATTACCGTGAACGATCACGCGTACCATGCGTCCTCGATTTTAGGAAACGGAGAACGATAGCAATTAAATCCGCGTTTCTAGCCGCGTTTTCACGAGGGTAATTTGAGGCTGAATGACCGGGTCCGGATGCTTCTACGACGAGAGACGCTAATGGATTGGTCTCTACGTGATTCTTGATTTCGTAATTACGTTCTTTTTCTTCCTTTTTAATTACACACCTTTGTTCGGTGGATTGAAAAGCTACGTGAAGGGTTCAGATTCGTGCTTCTGCAGTTTCATGTTTAGGTGGTTTTATAAACTCGGTCAAATCAAGTAATATCATCTTAAAGTTATTTTTTTAAATTGTTTGCATAATGTATGAGATAAATATTTCATGAATATTTTATGCAAAAAGTAAATTAATTTATTTATCATCCCATGAATTAAATTATTCGTTTTATTTTGATAGAAGTGACAAAAAATAGTTCAATTAATATAGAAGAAAGAAATAGCTAAATTAAAAGGAAATAATATCTTAAAAACGTATTCGAAAAATTCGAAGAATAAATATCGTTTTCCTTGGTAAAAGAATTTGTATATTTTTCATTTCAGTTCTATGTACACCTATTTGCTAAAAATTCCAACTGCTTCTTTTTTTTACTCTCCCTTTTTATGAATAAATAACATGGCTCAGTAGATGGCAAACTGGTTGTACTTCATGGAACCGTGATTAAAGAAATTTCGCGTGTAGGTATGGAATAAAATGAATGTGACGGTACTGATACGAAACGTCATGTTGAACTACGTACTGATTGGTAGGCACGTCTATTCTTCCTTTTCAGATCAAAGCAGAAATTCTTTCCATTTTCTACGCAGTCGATCGATATTGCAGTTTTCACAGAAAATATATTAACAATTTCACCGTCATGCACGTGTCGGCCACCGAATAAAACGAATGCTCGATTAAATTTCCTGTTTCATTTTTCAGTTGTTAGGAGTTCTCTTTCAATCAGATTCAACGAATATCCATTTCGCAATCTGATCTTAACCAATATCATTTCTCTGACGTATTTATTTCACTGCTTGTTAGTGTGAGTGCCCTAAAACAAGTATCGTACACCCAAAATTTAATCAGGCAATTTTTTAAAAATATAAAAATTTGCAATTTAAAATTTATATATATTTAAAAAAAATCATGTTGCACAAGATACAAGTGCAAATAGGAACAAATTTGACATCTCAGTATTTTCTAACAAAATTGTAATTGTATTTCTATCATAGGATAAATTGCAATTATAATTAATTAAAAATACCATCGAATAATATTGTATTCCATAAATAACACAACACTCTGTGCCTGTTTTTAGTATATCCAACTAGGTTGTAATATATCTAAAAACTCACTGTATAATACTAGCACACCGTTTCTAGCAAATTTCTAGCAAAGCTTGTATATACAGTGTGATTTGTGGAGAAAAACGGTTCTTCGATTTTTAGTTTCAAATATCCGGATTCCGATCATTTTTATTTCCCAAACAATTGAACTCTATATATAAATGTCTACGTCCCAGATACAATATCTTCGCATCTATGATATTCGCATCTTTCATCGCTATACCTTCTATTCTCATTCTTTTCCTTAACCTCATTTATCAGCGCTATTACCACCCAATTTCATGCAAATCATTCAGAATAATATAAAGTACGATAACCACGTTCTCATTCCGATTGATTTCATTGTTTCTCCCATGGAGGAACAGTCGTTTAAAAAACGATCAATCTTTCTTGCGCAACAATATATTCGTCGACGATGAATGAAAAAAGATTGATGTAATTAAGAAGTCAGTTAACGTCACGCTTTGTCGTATCGCGATTGTGTTTAGTTTTCACTTATTCTCTGGAATTAAGCGATCGATCGATATTAACGCTAGGATATGGAAAAGTTCCCCTTGATGAGAGATCTAACGAGCGTATCATAATCCTTCGTTAAAAGGCTGCCGTCATTAAACCGTGATATTGCGTGCAAAATGTCGTGACATTTCATACCGTCCTCGTAATCGTGGGCCATTCTCCTACCTCCTTAAAAACCATTGATTGGATCGTACAGAAATCATGAACACGGCTTTTTAGAGTTTGGCAGTTGTTAATCCTTTTTAGATCTTCCAAGTGGAGCAGGTAATATGAGAATTGCTTTATATTCCTCTGAATTTTTTATGTGGATGTTATTAGGTTGTTGGAAAAGTTCGTAGGATATTTATTACGAATTTTTATGAAACGAAATTTTGCAAAGAAAATTAAGGAGTATCATAAAAAATTTGTTAACAGAATAGGTTTCTTTTCTTCTTATTTTGACGAGATAATGTTGAACCTCGTATATATATCCAAGGAATTTTAAATCGTAGCTGTAATGTTTGCCTCTATGAATATATAGCATATTCTTCTGTCGAATTCATTGTTCAGAAAACCAACTAATATTTACTATGTATTATATTTGTTTTATTGTATTGTATTGATGTTATATACGTGATAATACTTGTAATGTAATACATGGGTTCCCGCATTTATTACATTTTGAGAGATGTCATTATTGGAAAAGTTTAACTCGTACAATTAAGCGTCTCAGATAACTGATAATGCATTATGTCTAAACAGCAAAGTGCTATTAAAATGCTGCATTCGCAGACACAGGATATTCCCCAAACATTGCACGAAAATCTATAGTAAATAGATAAATGTATTCGCAGTTTACAATATAACTGAAGTTAAAGTTATAAATGATCCGCAGTTATCTATATTACGTTTATTAAAGCGAAGTAATTTGTTTGTAAAATGTAATTTATATTATCTTTTAACATGGTAAAATCTTATGATAGTAACAAACGCTCGTGTCTCTAATGCACGATCAGTACACATTGCAAATTTAGTTTAGTAAATTACATATACGTCTACTATGCATTATATTTACGTATGTGTAGTTATATGTTGTACGTGCAATTATAGAAAGTTGCATTAAAATGTTTGTTCAGCGTTTCAATGTTTTTATAATAATTCTATATGGATAATAATCTGTCGCGTTCTTCTTTTTTATATTTTATTAAAATCAGAAATAACATCGATGAAGTAATCATTTTGAAATAATCATTTTTAATCATATTTTTATTTCTTTTTTCGTGTATTAAATAAAATTTTCTTTCATGAATATGTACATTTAATCTATGTATTATTGAAATCGATGAGGTACACTTTGATAATGGAATGGGTTCGTATATTCATAGAAACTAGCGCCAGACAATTCTGCTTTTAGTCTAATGGCATCGCACAGCATT
This sequence comes from Bombus fervidus, assembly GCF_041682495.2. Classification (NCBI taxonomy): domain Eukaryota; kingdom Metazoa; phylum Arthropoda; class Insecta; order Hymenoptera; family Apidae; genus Bombus; species Bombus fervidus. Next base: position 13,185,536 of record NC_091524.1, read on the forward strand.
GTTCCGTAGTTAAAATGTGTTAAAGCAATATATTATACCAATAGTTCTCGCAGTCTACAAATACTATAATATTTTCTTTACATTTACATATTATAATAATTTCTCTAATAATTTCCAAAGAATAATATAACGTATAAACTAAACTACAAATTAAATAATTAATTTCGTACCTTGTCAATACGTATCTTATATTACTAATAAATTTATTTGTTTATTAGTAATAGTAATTTATTAAAATAATACAAATTGGAATAAAAGCTCAAATTAATAATTAACTGTATTATTTAACTTCAGGGTATTTTATTTTAATTCGTATTCTATGATTTACCTGATAAAGATAATAAATGAAATTCAATGCGTAAAATATAAAATACAAATTAAAATTATTATAGATACTTTCATGTTATGTAATTTCTTTAAAGCATCATTAAATGTTAAACTTTAACTAAATCCCAAATTTCACATTGTGTACAACGTTCTTCCGCTATAAAGAAATAAGAACGTGCAAACACGTTCGACGAAATTTCCCTTTACGACCATCTTTGCCCCATCTAATCCATCTCATAAAAGCTGTTCGCTCGCTACGGAAGAAGGCGAGAAAGCTGGAGCCAGAAATACAGGGCGAAAACAGTTCGAGAAAAGGTTTCCCGGATGAAAGAAACGAACGGGTGAAAGGGGTAAAATCGAGACAAGATTTTAGCGCAGATTCTGCTAAGGAAACGGGGCGAACAAATAGCACCGTGGCTCGCTTGGCCGCGTTTCTTTCTCCTTCTGTAATTTACAACTTTAAATTGCGCCACTATATCGTCGTAATTTTTGCATACCGCCTCATTTTGGATCTCTGGTTTTCTGTTACCGCTTATAAATCCCGTTGTAGGGAAATTAACGAACAACATCCATCGAGGGTTTAAAGAGAACGCAAATACAGAAAAAGGATAGTTAAATTTTTTAGCCAAAAATGGGGTTTAATCTCATCTCTGATTTTTTTGTCGGACGTATTTATTTTTCTTATTCAAATTTCTTTGATTTTACATCAAGGTGCTCTAATTACTTTCAATAAGACGTTAGTCAAAATACTAATCGTTGTGGATCTTAAAAATAATTTCGATATATTACAACTATTACAAGTGTGTACATATATTCGTACATCATCTTGATTGTTTCAAACTTCGAGATTTAAGGATAAATTGCAGGATAATTAATTACGAAGTGGTTTAATTAATTACTCGAAGAACGACGATCCCGTGATTTTACGAAAATAGTTTTAATAAAGAATTTATGAGAAACATTGTAACTAAAAGTACGAATAGTGTGTTTCTTACCTACCTGTTTTCGTTGCTTTAATACAAATACATTTTGACAGCTATTTCATTTTATTTATATTTGATCGCAAGCAACGAAGATTGATTTTCTGCGAATGCAACTGCAGGCGGGTTCCATTAGAGACGTATAGATCGTTCGAGGGTGAAAGATGAGAAATAAAGCAAGGAAATGGGAATAAAGTGCAGTGGTTTCGTTTATTGTTCTGTTACAAATTGTTCAAGTAAATCACACTTGTAATTCAAATAGCGCAGCAATAACTATCTTCTTCAATTTTACCTCGTTTTATTTCATTAAAATAACTGATTTTATTTACATTTTATTAATAAATTCGTATATCCAGTGTTTCGCATAAAACAATTTATTTAATTTAATTTAATACTTGATAACTTTGTTGATATCAAAATGAAACTTAAAAATCGTGTTCCTTTGTGTAAAAAGAATGATTCGATAAGAATCGTATAAAAAGCTGTTTATAGCGCGACTAATGTGAATCCGTGTTAAGAAATTTCTCGTGTCTCGATAAATTATTTCAATACTATTTCTCTGTTTTCCAGAGCTTGCCACAAACACCAGCTGGTGGTGTGGGTGGAAAAGGAAGCGGAAGTGCTGGCGCCGGTTCTGGTATGGTCAATGGCTCTGGTGCCGATCATCAAGATATTCGTGACGGTGCTGCTATAAATACAGAACACGTGAGTAATTCCATTCTCCGAGTTTTTTGTCAATTAAAAATTATATAAGTTGCGAGAAGTAACTCGTTATCTTATCATGTGTTATTTATTCTAAATGGGATCTGAAATTTTTGTCATTAATATAGACTGTAATGAAAAATGAAGAAAATAAAGAATAGGAAGTGTGACAAGAACGAAAATAGAAGCGTGTTTTCTCCGTTGATTAATCGGTAAAGGACTTCTACCTAGTCTATATTTTAACTTTAATAGAATAGTTGAGATCAAGGGACGTGCTCGTATATTATTCTTTTCATTTTCGTTTAAAGATATTTATTGTCTGTGTCAAAGCGAATGTATTAAGGACCAAAGTCAACGCAACACTGAATCATGTGAAATTTTTTTTCGGACGTTTCATGATTGAATTCTATTGAAAAGAATTTCTAGATGTAGCTCGGTACATTTTTATTCACTGTTTTTTCTTTCATTTAGATCCTGAAATTTTGTGAAATTTAAAGAAGTTTTATAAATAAAGAAAATATAACACAAATAAAAATCTTTTTACAAATATTTCATATCATTAATTATTTCATTATTTTTACACCCCCGACTTGCGTAATGAGCTTCTATAATGTGTCTGTTAATCTAATACACTTTTTGCGATTTGACAAAATTACAAAATTGACGTTTTCCTTCTTGGTTTCGACACATTGTTTCACTGTTTGGTTCTTAAAAAGTTAAGCACCGTATTGTTCGGTTTGACTTAGTTACTCGAGTAGATACGTCAAAAACGTTCGAACGGTTTAGACACGTAAGAGAATCGTCTCGTAAAAATGTAGTCGCGCTTTCAAGCGTCACGGGACGTGGCGATACTCGGGGAAAAAGTTCGACGAGTTCTTGGCCGAGTGGGCAAGAACAAATCGGCCGTTCGCTCGGCAATGATTGCCGTTACTATTCTTCGAAAACTTCCTTAAAAGTACCTCGACGAGGAAAGTTTCGCAGTGAAAGCAACAAAGTGAGTCATTCAGCGTGCCGGCGGGCATTGTTTGCTTTCTTTCGCCTTATTTCGCGGCCACCTTTATATCGTCCAGATACTCCGGTTCCACAGAAAAATAAGGGAAAAAGCTATTGGCGTATAGCGGCTGAACGCTCGGGGAAATTTTCCCAATCGTTCGCCAGAGAAGTAACTTGTAACGATTCACTGCCTCCGTTAATCGATAACGAGTTTGCAAAGAGCAGAAGGGTTGCTACGTGCGTTTCCATATTACTCGATGTACGATGTTTGCAGTTCCTAGTAGGTTTGAAATTAAGTTAATTTTATGTTAATTGAGGAATTAGAAAGGTGTAGCTAAACGAAGATAGTAATGGATGTATTTTGCCTAATTCGGAAATTTGTTTCTTTTTTTTTTGGTATTGGTTTGTTATACGTGTATGATGGTCACGTATATTTTTCGTTTTTCATGTCGTAGAAATTTTTACGATAATTTGGAAATTTAATATGATATCAAACAATTTAAATCTGAAACTTCATACTGTACCAAGGGTACAAATAATAAGAATAAAAAGGTTCAAAGTATGGTATCGATATTTTGTACGTATTTCTAGCATTACTTCAACAAAGAAATAAAACCTGCCTTACTAGTTGCAATATAAAAATTTGTAGCACCTTCGAACCATCTCTAATAAGGTACAATACATCTTTTAATCCATCCAATTACATCCACCACGTAACAAGTATCATCCATACGCTGAAATCTCTAACAATTTGAATAAATCTTCCTGTCTTGTAACGCTAAAAAATGGTCAAAGAGTACATCCTCATAAATGGCACCAAAGTTTAAAAATAATGCAGAAAAATTTCTTAAATTCAGCTCCATAGTTTCATAGTTGCTACGACATGGGGAGCGTTTAAAGTCGCTGAAGTTTCTTATTATCCGCATGCTCATATCGCGCGCAGATTTGATCGTTGCGGCGGAAGCTAATCCGCAGGCCATCGATTCCATCAACAGAATTAAAGAGAAAAAAAAGGAAAAAGAGAAAAAACGAAAGATAGCTGGGAAGACAGTTTAATCGGAAATCGGTTGGACGTAGTTCGGGAATCCAGGAATTAAGCGATTACTTGCGAAGTTAACCATTGTTTCAGCCAGTCCATCAATCGGGTTCCACCTAACCACCCCTTTGTGCAATTCCCACCCTCCCATGCGCGGCACCTCGTCCGACCCACCCACTCGATTTTCGCACGTTGATCCATTCGCACGGAATTAAAACCTTTATCTACGTTTCTCCGCCTGCTTTGTCGAGGTTTGACCGGCGAAAACGGACGTGCACGAGAGACTGGTCGAGGAATGGAATGGAAAGGGTGGAGCCTCTGGTTCGAGAGCTCGATGCTCATGGAACGGTTGCCGGAATCGTTTATTTCGAACAGCTACGCGCTCGACGCTGATAAGCAACGTCAATTTTTGTGTCGTCTCGCTATCGTCCACTTCCTTTTTTTTTTTTTTTCTTTTTAATTGACATTCTGCCTCTGCCACGCTCCTTTTCCTTGTCTTTATAAGAAGAAAGTGAGATATTAATGCCATAATCAGACTGTGGATATTTAGGCATCTGCACTGTTTACAGCTGTTATTTCAAGTATTTATTCATACTATTTGTATTTGCATTGTATTCGCTATTTGCATTCGTATACTAATTAGATCCGAGTAATGAGATTCCCGCCTGAATTTTTCTATTATTTTTGTTTCCTCACAAATATTAATTCGATTAATAACGGCACTCGTTGAACACTAATTTAATTATTTGATACTTCTCTTACATACTAATCATTCGTATTAAGAATTTTATATTCTATATACTTAACAATCGTTATATTCTACTGTTAAGAATATTTCCTAGTGTTAAAGATAATTTTCATTTTTAACGTTACTGTTCAATTTATTCTACTTCGGTTCGCTCTTAACTTCCATAATTGTTTTATCTCTCCTACAGAATTTACAGTGCATTTATCTATCCTATTATTCGTTCCCGTTCCGTGGCAATCTGTTTGCACCATGTCCTAATTTCTTTCTTTCAAACTATTCCACTTTCATCTTTTCGTTTTCTCTTTGCCACATTTTTTCATTTCTTCGCATTAAAAAATCTTGTTCCATCAAACTTTCCATTTTTATTATAATCGTATTAAAAACGTACCTCTTTTAAAATATTTTTTGTTATAATTCTTTCACTGACAATTTTAATTCGCTTTCTCTCTCATTCGACTTTTTTTTTTTTTTACCTTCCTTTTACTTTAGTCCACTGTTTTCAACCAAATCTGACGTTTTGCTCTAGCCTTCCTCTTTCTATCCCTTTTTTCTAATGGCGGATAGTTTTTTGCAATTTTCGACGATGTGCTATCGATTTACATGAGACTGCAGAATGATGGCTCGCCTCCGTCGATTCCCACATTGGTTATATGGATTCTCTAATCGAAAACCGAGATAGGGGCAGAGGAAAATGAGAAGGGCTGCAGCCGAATATTTCATCTTCGTTGAGAGACCAGGGCTTTCAAGTCATTCTACCTTCGCGGTAATATTTTGGACGACTTTCGTCGAACGGATAGCTTGATTCGCTAGAAAAATTGTCCAAATCAATATCAATATTCGTTGAAATCCACCGTAGACGTTTTAGGCATTCGTGTAGTAATATCTCAGTTCTGAGAATTCTATACAGATTTAATACTTATATTATCGAAGTTATCGGTTATTCTCTTCTTCGATTATTTTATATTAAAATTTATTATTTAATATTTCATATTAAAATTCGTGTAACCTCCATAATATATTAACAACTACACGTAATATTAAATTAATCATATAATATAATAATTATAAAATATGTTTGAATGATCTTGTTCTATAAGAAACCTTCAGCGATTAAGACGTAAATGTCTAAAAATTATACAATCAACATTATTTTGTTTATTCGGAAGAGAAGTCTCGATAAATAAATTGCATTCTTCGCATTTTACTTCTCTAAATCGTTTCGTTTTTCGCAAATAAGCTTATCGTTCTGTGGATTTACTAATTAAAGCGTAGCGAACGCGATAATTCGATAATTCTGCCAACGGAGGAACTGAATCGCGTCGACTTAACCGTATCTACCGTAGGAGTTTGCTACGTTTCGGCTTATCTGAGTAGGCCAGTTAGCCGGAAACCATGCTGACTATGAAGTTGCACCGTACTCACCCCTCTCTGTGTTAAACACGCTAGCTAATTCCTGAATGAGAGAACTCTTGAAAATACTTACCTTTCACGGGCTGACGATTGTACGATGAATTTCTCCGCGCTCGCGTATACCGATATATAAATCGATATATCCATAAGCAAATCTCATGATCGTTGCACGTGATCGTCCTGGAAGTGAGATAATACCGATTTGCTGCGTTTGTTAAACGGTAGATTCATCGACTGATATATATAGCTCTTTATCATATTGATGATTCATTTAAACGATTAAATTTGTTTCACTCGAATATTAAAACTATTTATGTTTATATAATCGATATAGATTGGTCATGATTAATTCATTATTTATTTCCTAGGGTTTTAACAGTTCTAATTAAGCATTAATAGTGAATATATAATTACTCGGCTTTTCGTGCAGAATTATTTATAAAATAGAAATGTTGAATAATTAGGTATGCAAGTGAAATTGTTCTTGAAGATTAATTATTGAGCATTCTGGAAAGAATTAAGCGAAGAACTATTCGTAAACAATAGAAAGACAAGTGTCGATTAATAATCTATTGGAAAAGAATTTTTGCCGTTTTGGATTAGTTCATCTTCGATCAGTGTTCTTAAGCTCAGATTAATTCTGTACAAATCAAATTATCGCATAATCTCGTTTATTCCACGCCAAATATTTAAAACATTTTCAATTTCGATTTACAAAATATCCATCACTGTCTTAAAATTTTATTCAGAGATATGAATTATACCTTACTTGAAACAAATGTATTAATCGTTTACCTTAAAAATGAAAAGTACGGTCATCTTTGGTCCATATAAATTTCCATTCCGCACAATTCGGCATAATTCGCCGCTTATACGCGTCAATGGATATTCGAACGTACAAAGGAATGAAATGTCAAAGAGTTAACGCGGCTAACGAATATCCATTTAGTCGCATTTCGGACAATTATCCACCAGCGTAGGGAGTTTTTTAAACGAGAATATCGCGTTCTGGAGGGCGTCCGTTTCGAAAGTGGTCTGAACAGCGAGCAGTCCGGAAAATTAGTCGGCGACATTCATCGGGACCGGAAGTAGCAAACGACGACGGCTGTGGCTCCGCTCTGGTTCTGAGCACATACACATCCGTTGGTGTTTTATTTTTCACCCGTTGTTTTTTCGTGCTCCACCGGCTGAACAGAAGGAAAAAAACTAATTCCGTAATTGCGATTCAAATTTCTTTCGAACAACCTCGCAATGCCGTTCTCTGCCCTTTCCCTCCACTTTCCACGCGTTTCCTCCGTCTTTAGAACGAAGAACAACTTTTGTTTTCCTACCTCTCTGTATTTTCCTGCTCCTTTTCCCTTTTTCTTTCTCTTTTTAATTCTTGCTTTTACGGAAGCTGCGGTGCCCCCGTCTTCGTCTTCGTGTAATTCCAGTCTTATTTATTTCCTTCGAGAAAAATTTCTGCGTTTTCTCCCAATATACTTTCCTTTCCTTTCACTTGCATTCCATCCTTTCCTCCGTTTCATACTTGACTTACGTTGGAGTTTTCTTGCCTTTGTCCTCTTACGTATTTCCGACCCACCCCTGGTTTTGTTTTTATACCTTGTTATTTTAATAGACTGGTTGCAGACTTCCATTGTTGTCTCATTAATCTAGTTTTTAAAGTATCCATTGCTATACTTCTTCTCGCGGCTTTTTCTCGCCGCAGGAATGCACAAAGTTTGATTTAGTCTATTCTTATTAGATAAAACTATATTCACATAATAAGTATATGTTTATGAAGAACAGAAACTAACGAAGGAGAACGAAATTTATGTAAAATTTATGACTATCGATTTAATTAACTTTGACAAGTATTAAATTGCCTGCAAGACCAACTATAATATATTATGTATATACGTTGGAGCTAACATTCTTTAATATAATAGCGCTAGGGATAAGGCTTAACGTAGAAAGTGTCTAGAAAATATAAAAACTCGATATATCACGTTTACATGGTAATAAATATCATATAGTATCGTAAAAGATCGTACGATATCGATTACTTAAAATTAAGCAATTTTACAAAATTGATAAGTCCCATTTTTTAAAGGAATCTAGAAGCGATAAAAATTGCTAAGAAAAGAAAACTTATACAAAATTTCGAAAGATTTCCGTTTTTCAATTTTCTGCAAATTATATTTTCTCCGTCTATCTTTTTTCTGTGCAACGTTCTCCTCTCTTCGAGTCGTTCTTCCATTTCCTCCAATGCGGACATGCTCTTTTGCCGTTTTTTTCAACCCCCGTTCCGAACGTTCTTTTTCTTTCGTCTTCATTTCATCTCCTTTGAACCACGCTCTAATTCCTCCCAATGTTCCCTTTTGACGAGTCGCCGTTTCTCAGGATGCATTCAATGCACACTATCGTTGGCCGACTTCCGTTTCGTCGATGTACAAACCAGTCCTTGTTGTTTCATTTTTAGACCATGAAATTGTGGCCTGATATAGTATCAGGCTAATAATTAATCGAACGCTTTCTCGTGTAACCTTTGTCGATCGAAATCTATTAATTATCGATCTCGGTTTTTGGTTAAAATAATAAAAGCACGAAGATGTCAATCGTGTTAGCGGAAATAATTCGTAATTAATAAAAAGAAGTATACTTTGTCTACATATATAAATAGATATTTTATTCATCTGTCCGGAGAAAAATATTAAATGGTATTGGTAGTATGATTCAAGAATTTTTCATCTCCTATTCGTCTGGAAAAATTTTAATTGGAACATACAATTTATATAATTGTTAGATTCAAGAAAAGATTGCCCAAGGAAGATTGTATTTTATATCTTTTTTTTTTTTATAATTCTTATACAGTTTGATTCAATAATGTGCTATAATGCACTGTATCTTTCATTGCATTAAAATATATTTGAAGTTATCAAAATTTAAATTTGAAAATTGGAAGCAGGTAAATACTGCATCTTATTAAAAAAGTCTGATGTTACATCACCCATAAGAAACTAAACAAAGAACTAATTGTAAATATTTAATCATAAAAAGAAAACATGTGATTCAAGAACAACGAAATTTCGTAATCGTTAAACATGAGGATAAATCTTGTTACGTTTGACATTTATTGCTAAGAAATAGTCTTACTTTCAAATTAAGTGCTTTAACTTTTATACTACTTCCGTTCAATGTCGTCTTCCATATCTCCCATTTGGTCGTACTTCTGCAGAGCAGGAAATGAAAAACGCAGCGATGGAACGAAGACAGGCAGTTAAATTAAAGTCTGATTAACGGACTGTCTTAGAGACTGTGCATTCTAGTTTTTCAACTCGTAAAGACGAGTTATTCCGCGTCAAATCGGTCGACTTGTCTCACAAACGCGCCAGCTCATTCGAGCTTTTCACAGAATTTTCATCTCATTTCCGGCGCACGACATCGTAAAAGGCGTACAAAAAAAAAAAAAAAAAAAACGCTTAATAGGACTCTTTTTACCAAAGTTATGAACTATGTTCGAGCATGAACGTAATTCATTTTATTTAATGTTTAACGTCCATTATATCAGAAAAAACTTCTCGTGTTTGAATAGGAAATTATTATCCAGCTCCATTTTTTGGAAATATCATACCAGGAGAAGATTTAAATATAGGAAAATATAAGAAAACGAAGAAAAAATAATTAAGAGAATATTTATGAAGTATTTGTATCCTTCCCCTTTTTCTACCACATTATTATTTATTTCAGTAAGCTTTAAAAATGTCATAGTCTCCAATGATGAATATATTCAATAGTGGTAAATGCACAATAAAAACAACTTGAAATATATCTTAAAATTCCGGTATAAATAAGATACAATAATTGTAAACTTTAGAAAAATACTGTTATTTTCAATGAACGTTTAAGTTTCCTTTATTGTTAAACGATGAAAGTATTTAAGCAAATGATGCGACAATTACTTTGAACAAAGATACACATCTGCAGCGTGTACGCAAATATTCCCATCGAAAATCAATTGAAAAGAGCTTACTATAAAACGGTATTGAATAATGATCGATTCGATTAAACGATAATTACGCAAACCGAACCGTGAACCATTCTCATTGCACATTCAAGTGTTAGCATGAAACATAAATACGGTTATACGATTGCAATATTTAATACCTGCCCGGAGCAAGTTTCAAACAAGCAGAAACATCCTAATTGCTCGCTGCGTGATGTAAAATTAAATTCTTATTCGTTGGTATTAAATCGATGTTAAAGCAAAATTTCAAAAGAAAATATCCGGAGAAAAGAATGGAAAAATCGAGATTGTTTCAGCGTGTAAACGATAAATAAATTTGTAATCTGTTGAAGTAATTACTTCAAGAAAAACTCTACACCTTTTTTTTTTTTTGTATACCCGTGGCATAGACACCGCTGTTACGAAGAAAATAGAATTTAATGAAGCAAAAAAGAATTAAAAACAAGAAGAGGTTCGTATTATTGTGCCTTTGAATATAGATGTTGCTTTGGGATACAAGGTCTAGAAACAAAAGACCTATAAGTAGATTGTGATTGCTGTTTCTTGTAGTCTTCAGCTATAATCACACACTAAGTACTTAACTTTTTTTGATAATGTCCTTTGCTATAAATGTACGAACGTGCTCCCTATTACATTCTATTGTATTGTAACAGAAACTAAAAGAGTGAGATCTGGATCAACATACATTACACTTGTACTTATACTTATTTCAATATATTTTTTTTTCTATTACAAATTCATCCACTCGTTCCTCTATCAGTCAACCTTAACATAATCGAAACTTCTCATCAAAATGCGTGAAAAATTTGCAAAAAATGGGAACAATTTTTGATATAAGTAAATTAGTAATAAATATCATATATTAATAACAAGAAAATCATATTTATTGCCTTTTTTTAAGGTTATTTGATGTATGTGGAATCAAAGAAACGCGTGGGTAAATTGTAAGGTATTGTAAGTATATATATATATATATATTGTGAATATTAAAGTACAAAGTGTGGAATACAATGTAAGCTGGTCCAGATCCGCACGGAGACTAAAAGAACCCTGAAGCCAACGTCGCACATGTACCGCTTATGGTCTGTCATCGACGCATTCTTTTGTCTATGCGCTATCGATTGCCTCAGCGTTTGAGAAAACCGAAGATCAGATGTAGAGTTTTCTTAGAAGTGGCGATCACTTCGACGCATTTCAAATGTTTAATATTTTTACATAAAATCTACCTGGAAGAGTAAGGAATCGGAAACTCGGAAATACCATCGAACAACTTGCTAAGAAATTTTTTATCGAACCACCTTATCGAAATGTACGGGAAGTTTGTTAGTTCTGAATAAGTACACGAGTAACATACGTAATTTGAGTTGGCGAAACTTCGCTATGAGCAGACTTAGGCGCGCTGATTTGCATCGATTTTTCAATTTTCCGCGGTCACATCTGCCGTATTTCCATAATTCGTATTTATACGAGCAGAATATCTCGTCTGCGCGGTTCCTCCCGGCATGTTTCTCGTTTCACTTTGGCACAAGCAATAAGAGGTTATCTTTTATATCGTCTTCCCGCGAGTTTCCGCGGAAGCGTACGAGAAAGCATGGAAAGTTACAATTTCGCGTTCAATCTGCAACTCGCTCTGTTTACACGCGCGCCGTGCTTATGAAGTGGGACGTTAACTTAGAACGTCATGTTGCCTTGATTTTCCATGTGCCAGTTTGCGGTTACTTCTGAAAGTTATGCATCGATTTTTTATTGTCGTTGCGAAGTTTATTTCAATTTATAAAAGATATCTTTTATAAACATCTTATTGCTTAATCATCGTATTTTAGATATTTAACGTGCTGTCATTTGCACAAAGGTTAAAGGCATCCTTAACTCAAGCTCCTCACATAATCCAATTAATTTCACCACGAGGACAAACTTACACATTTCCTGTCTTCGTCGCGCGAATACAAAAGTTTACCAGCAAGGGACGCGTTTACCTCGATGAAAAAGCAAATGATTTACGTTTTTCCTGCTCGTGCTCTTTCTATGCGTTTTAATCGCATTTCGCGACATTTAAAAGCAAAAGGAGAGTAAGTATGGTCGAACATGAGAGGATTGGAAGTTGGTAGACGCACGATGTAACAACGAAAGAGTGTTGAACGTTTTATTAAGCCGGATGTATAGAAACCACCGCACGAAAGGGTCGAGGGGTTAGAAGGAGTGGGAAAGCATGCTGTTAGCGCGGTGCAATGAAATGAATAGGAAAGAAAGGAAGACTCAACGTGGTATAACAAAGGATCCAGGCAGCGTGGCTCTGAATTTGCCCTTCTGAACCTCTCCCACCATTGTTTACCCCCATTTTCCTCGCCCATTGCTTGCTATTTTCTTTTTTCTTCTGTCTGTCTCTTTCTCTCTCTTTTTCGGTCTGGCTCTATGTCTTCGTCGTGCATAATGTAGAAAACGTTGGAAAATGCTCACCAGTTCCGTGACCGTTTCTGCCCCTGGTGAATTCAAAGGCGATCGCGGGTCCATTTTATTAAAACGCTAACGCTAAGTATTAAACAGCGACGACTTCGCCGCGTTACATTGTATTGCACTGGGAGTAAAGGTTAAGTAGAACGCAAATTTTATTCTACCTCTTTAAAGGGTGGTTCGTAATTCGTGGCACAAATGGGATCAAAGAAATTACGTAATTGAAGGCGAAACTTAAATTGGAAGTTTCATTTCTGAGAAAATCGGGTTTAAAAACCTGGCAAGTACACGCGTAGTTGATCAATTTCCAATTGGACAAGAGTGGACAATTGGATGGAGAGCATTCGACATATGCGAAAGTTGAAACGAGTCAGAAAATTTGTCAAGTAGACGCGTGCTGGACTAATTTTTTATTCAACACGGACGAATTCTAGTTTCGACTTCTGTCTATTGAAAAATTAAATAAATCCACGTAAAACTGTCGGGTTTTCAAGCTTAATTTTTTTCGAAAAAGAAGCCATCGATTTGGTCATCCTCGAATGTAGCTTTATTTTGATAAGTTTTATTCTTTGAGATGTTTTCAGAAATATTTTCTACTTTCTTCGTATCGATGACAATTTTTACGATGACTTCCGAATATGTTCCGATGTTTTATTTTATCGAACACCAAAGCAGTCTTTCCTTTTAATATTTCTACTTATGATATTTGTAATTTTGTTTAAATTTTTCATGACAATTTTAATTTTAATTTTCCTGTAACTTTACGTAACATTATAAATTAAATGTAATTGAAAAATGTCCCGAATATTTCTACGGTCTTTGGAGTTGAATAAGATTGAAGTTAAAGCATAGTGAGTTAAGAACACTTTGCGTACGAGACAATTTGATTACAAACGTGTTGCACTTTGTAATAAACGAAGTTATAATTAAACTGTTAAATGCTTGATGTTTTTCACATAGGAAGTTCACAGAGATTTCGTAATTTATATTCTTGTTAAAGAAGTTCGGCGAATATCAAGGTAAATTACGCGTTAACAATTTTTAATCGTCCGAACTCACCGGCTCCCCCAGAGTTTAATTAAAGAATAAATAACTTTTCACTCTTGTTCTCACGTAAATTAATTGCAACAACGGTTAATTAAACACAGTCTCTTGACGAGTGGTCCCTTTTACTTTACTAGGAGATTAAGCGCGGTTGTTGATTATTTTCTTCGCCACCGTGCCATTTTCCTTTACTTCTTGTAACTTAAGCCTCTCAGAATGCTAAATTACTTTAACAGTGGTATCTGAAATATTCAATTTGTAAGGCATATTCAATTACATTTCATTTATAGGAAAATATTTCTGCTTCAAGCAGTTCCGTAGAACTTTCATCGGTTGATTATTATATTTCCAATAAGAAACTCCTGCAATTAGAGTTATGTCTAAATAAATGTACTGAAATAATTCTTAAGTATATTACATAACATAGAATAATTAGGATACTTGAGAACGTAAAACAATTCGACAACAGAAAATTAATCTGACTCTCTGTTCAACGTAAAATAAAGACCTAAGTATTACGAGCAAATTGCAAACAAATATTTACGCTAAATTCTCGTTTCTACACTCAAAGTCTACCGCCAAATATTTCCTATCAAGAAGAAATTAAAACGAAAACTATATTTTAAAAAGACGGGTGAAACAAGCGAAGGAGGAAACCTTCATCCATGCCAAAAGTTCGAACATTAACGATTTCCCAAAAATCGTTGTAAATGTATCAAATTTTCATGAAAATACTATATGAATTATGGTTATTTTGAGTATCCTAGTAGTTCTAGTGTTAATAAATGATCGCTGTAATATTTGAGGATATATGGAAGTAAGAAATGAAATTGTAGTTTGCAAAATGCTGCGACATACTACTAATAAAAACGATACAAGTTTTATCCAAACGTCAGTTCTTCATCAGGATTCCAGCTACGCAGCTGTTGGCCTTCGCAGCTATCGTTGGTAGAGCGATAAGATGGACGTTTAAAATTCCATTAAGTTGCTGGAAAGAAAGTACGATAAGATTAGTGGACAAAGGGCCCGGCACATGATCCTGGACGAAATTTTCCTAGTCGCGCTATCGCTATCCAGCTCGTAAACTGCAATCTCTGCCGGGCGTCGTTTCGTATTTTCCAGCGTCGCTGCTGGAAAATTTGTTATCGTGATCACTTGCACCCTCGTTCCATCCAATTTCGCCGGAATAGAAGCACGGTTGACCTCCTTGAAATGAAAGGGACGCCCATCGCGAGCGATTCGTGTCGCTATACTATCGCTGAAATCGCGAACATACATGGCTTTACAATCCTTACATCTGGCAGTTACGTCACGCTGATATAATGACGCGACAGAAGTGGCAAACTCGGTAGCTCTACGGCATATCGCAGGTGCCGTAGACTAAGCAGTTTTGTTACAAATACAGTTGATATAAATCAACGTCGTTAGTATGTAAAATATAGAATCTTAGGGTGACTATTAAAAGCTATCGCTCTAAGAGTTTAGTTCATTTCTAGTTTATTTTTATTATCGTTTTTAATTTTCCAGCTTGAACTTCCATTTTAGCTAACTGTTCGTTTTAAGCGTCCAATTAGTTTTGTCTCGGTGTAACTTACACATCGGTAAATAATATATCAGTTTGTAATTTATTACGAGTTAATTCCAGAGAAGTAATTTGACATGTCAATTCTATTAAATTAGAATAAAATTTGCTAAAGTACTATATACGACGATTTATGTGGAATTACGAGAAATGAGTAGCTAATGAATCATTGAACGTCTCAGAACTTGGACAGTCCTCTTAGGACCTCGCACATATCTTGATAACTTCGAGGTTATCAAAGTAATAGCGCAGGTCAACGGAGAGACTGATCCCACGGGAAAGGAAACCTCGTGTCTACGAATTACTCCTGTCATGGATTTACGACTCATCTATCGTGACTAAGTGCGCAGGCACTAGGTTCCACAAGTTCATATAGTTCTTCAAAATAATCGAAATGTTCAATTCATAAATGGAATCAAACGATAACTTAATTTAATTTATCAATTTCCACATGAGCATATTTTTTTAAGTACTAATTAATAATCCTTCAAATATGAGCAGATTACCTGTGATATCGCTTGAAATTGAACCATTCATTCTTGTCATTATCACTCACCTGTACATAATGAACTCTGCCCTTTTCTCGATACTTCGCTGTTTAAAAGCGAAGTTCGGCAAAATACATATAAATCGCTCTCTTTTTATATCCGGGGGATCCACGAAGCAATAAAGTTTACAATCTTTCCGCGCGCGCAACCTCACGCGATAGTGATCTCTTCGCTTGAGCTTTTGCAAGCTCAGCTTGGATACGTTTGCGTGGCGAGCAGCTTTTCATAAAGTCTAGCCGTAAATTTCGCGCTCGCCTGAAGCTGTCGGTATCAACGACACACTGCATTGGTAGATTTTGTTGTCTCGTTTGATCGACGCTTTGTTCTACACAGCTGATTTATTATACCAGGTTATCCCATAAGTAATGAGCTTCTTCTGATATATAGTGGATGGTCGAAAATAAATGATGAGAGATATAAGAGACATTGCAATATACTAAAATGAGAACGAAGTAAACAACGTAACATTGAATAGGCTATTATTTCTAAAAGTTCCTCTGAAATCTGACATATTAGTTGCGACAATAACTTGCGTTGTGACAAAAGAATCAACTAAAATACCATTGCGGCTGAGAAAATATTTTTAGATAATAATTGATAAATTCAATTGTCTCATTCTTCGTCGTGTTTTTATTTTGTCTGATGGAAACACTGTTTCGTTCACTCGCGGAGAGACGCGTTCGCGAGAAAGCACGTCAACGGGAGTTCTAAATTCCAGTTACGATTAGATAATCGACGCCGCGATATGTCCGATCCCCTATTTCGGTTAGGATAACAGAAGCAATTAAATTGATTATGACACTGATATAACAAGTTATTAGTTTATTATAACAGCTGATGTACAAACTAAATATGAATTGATAGAGAATAATTGTAATTTCTAAATTCGAGTAGAATAACGTAAGTTCGAACGGTGAAAGGTCGAAAACGGAAAAGCGACTGACTCCCTATGAAAATGATGCTGCGGAGGAAAACTTGTGATGGGTGGATCCAAGGACATGAGATGAGCCGATTCGTTAAAGACAATGTTTCGCTATGAGAGTGAGGGAAATAGGCTTCGTTGGTAATTGGTTAATTTTCGAGGTTGGTGGGTGAGGAAGGGGCTAACTGTCCCTGAGAGAAAGTGGCGAGTGGGAAGCATCATACGTGAGAAAACTAACTTTCCCGAATCTTCTCGTAGTAAACAATAAACTGTTAGAATATGAATTACTAAAGAGATGTTTGTTCGGTCTGAAGGACCTTAGCTAGAATTTGCTGAATCCTTAAGGCTACTGAGGGTACGCCGTGAGGATGTGCGGGCATCTGGTTGCCAGCCTGCTCGCGATATGTGGCCTGGTCTAGGTAGAGAGTCGCCAGACGTAAGAAACACCACCTTAAATATTGGTAACATTTTCGACTGAACATGCATATTAAATGCAAATAAACAACTATCTCTATCGATAATTATCAGTGATCTACTCCTCCTCTTAGCGAGAACGTTCACAGAAATAACTAATATTCGGATCACAATATTAATGACTTTCTATTGCAACGAGCCCATCGCACACGATAACTGAAACATTGCTAAAACTACTTCCTAACAGTCTTCAACGATCGAAAACTCATTTTCACTCTTCGCTAGTAAAATAGCTGTGCAGCGAAACTCAAACATAGAATCGCAACTTCCACTACATCGATCAAAACCTTAACGCTTCTATTCGTGATACGTTACCATATTTTCTTATTTCTCTACTCTTTCTCTTTATCGCTGTTTCCGAGCTACAAAATGTCATCGACGATCGACGATCCAATTCACATTGAAAAGTTTTCATTTTACTAGGTAGTCGGAAACGAGACGATCAATTTTTTCTATAAATGATTTGAAATAACGTATTGTACATAATAATACACTAAATTTTGCGTGATTCTACGCTTTTACAAAATTGTCCATTTTATATACAACAAATTAATGTCAGGAACCAAAAATTCATCCTCGTAATTTCAACGTTCCTCGAGTTCTTCGAATTCCTCGATCAGTTAATTTCTAAAACTCTCGTTTCCATTTTCAGTTCAGCTGACCTTTTATCTTTTACCGCTGTATTTTTCTCGCGAGTACGAAGAGTTTTCTCAAAATAAAGAAAAAGAAACAAGAAAACGAGCTCTAATGGATTCCATCAAGCTAGATAAATTTCGCCGGAGCTCTCAAAGAATCTTCATTATTTCGCGATCACTTATTACCAGCGCTTCTGCTTTCGTTCTCGAGGGCAACGTGCATCAACCAGGTGAATCTATCTCCATTCTCGATCTTCTCCTACGGTTGATTGTCTTTCGACCTAGCGGGAAATAACGTTGGAACCCGGATGACTTTGACGGTTTCTAATCCGCTCGTCTCGCCTAGAAATGAAATTTTCTCGCTACACGACGCCCCTTGTTCCCTGCTGAGCACCTCGAATCGCTAAACGAATTCAAAATTGTAGCATGCCGTCGTCGTTCAAAGAACTTGCGCGGAACGCATGTCGGCAAACGTGTCTGGATTGGGATTAGTGGATTAGTAACGAGATTAATCTCGCGGAGACTGTCTGTGGTTTTTCCCTTGATATATCGAAGGCGTGCTGAACAAAGTTTTACTCGGTAAATATGAAATAGAATATTAATAATCGTATTTAACATTATGGAGATAAAATAATGATGCGGCAACGATTTAGTATCATAGCTTTATGTATACTTTTTCACGGCATAATTCTCAATATTTGAAAAAATTTGCTTCCCATTGAGCCTTCAATGACTTTTATACGAATCTCAGAATTTTCGTTTTCCGTGATTATTAAAGGATCAAATTTGCTATAATTGTTAGGATTGCTTACGGCAGAATGGGTATAGAATTAGTGTTAGAAACATGGTGAAGAAATACGAAGAGAAGCTAAGGACAATACCGAATCGGAAGGAAACTACAGAAATGGCGGAAATAACCCGACGATTTCTAGAACAAAAGTTTCCAGTCGTTTGCTTTATTGCCTCCTTAAGACGGAAGTCGTCGTTCGATTATAGCTGTCTTCTAATTACGAAAACTTCCTTATCATTGTTTCGTAGTCTCTTTTTCCCCCATAGAAAATGCAACATTTATTCCCTCGGGATTGAACGTTAGAATTGAACGAGTTTCTTTCGGAAGAATTACAGGAAGTATCTGTAAATTTGTTATTCGAGTATAACAGATGCTAATGCGTGACATAAGTAATTGTAAATTCTCAAGTACTATAATAGTCAATTCTAAATTAAGACTCATGATAAATTCAAGTAAATGAAATTCTATAGAAAATCAACAAATATGGCAAAAATATATAAGTTGATTAATATATCTTCTGACAAACTCGTATACAGTGACTCGTATTAATATTCGGGCACCACGATGTGTAACAACATTAATCTTGTACACATTTGCTTTTAATAAGTTTGCTTTAATATATTAAAGTAAATATTTCATTTGGTAGAAACATACATTTTACTGAGTCGAGCATTAAATCTATTCTCTAATACACATATTTCGGAGAACGTTACAAAAATTGTCTAAAAGATAGAAAGATACACTAATCTGAATTTATAAAAAAAATAGGATAAATAAATTACTCGCTGATTAGATAAATTTTACATAAGAATAACGACACTTGATGTGCATTTTTAGGGAAACATAAACGAACGTACTATTCGAACAATTTATCTAATGCGCGTACTTGTTCCAAAGAGGAAAGAATAACCAAACTAAATAATTCTTCAATTTCATAAAATATCTAAACATTAATGCTAGTCACTGTAGCCTTATCGTTAACTTATTCCAGGCTATTCCCATGTCTGGACGCGAAACGAGGCGCAAAACAAAAGCGGTTTAAACGCGGGCGAGAAAGAGGAAAGGAGAAACGGTGTCTGGCAGGCGGGAAGCAGGATCGATGACGAAAACAAAAACGAACGGCCGCAGCCTGTAGAAGCTCGGATAGTCCGATGACGTTGGAATGTTTTATAACGGGTGGACCGTGCGTTTTCTTCGTCCCGCCGTGCCGCGTTTTCTCCTCGCCTTTCTCCTTTCTTCCCCCTTTGTCTTTCTTTCTTCTTTTTTTCTTTTTTTCGGACAGAAGCGACGCTAGATTCCTGACGCTGAATGGCTGCGATTGTTACAGCGACGACAAAAGTTTAGCTAAAACGCGGGCAGACCCGGTTTCGCGGACTTGTTTTCCCGGTTTCTTTTGCGATTAAACGCGCACCGCGATTGTCCGGTTTCTTGAAAAAGAGCCAGCCTCCTCCTAAGTGAGGTATACTCCGTGCGTCATTGCATAGCCTTGGCGCATGGAACGATTAGGACGAAGTACGCGGTAATTGTTTCGTAGAAGCCAGGAAAGGGTGAATGAGGAAACAGTGAATGAGAAGCGAGTGCCTCGATGAATTTCAGACGAGTTCCTAACAGAATTGAATCGATTATTTGAAGTTCTCGTTCTTTCTGTGTTATTCTTGCAATTGAAAGTGTTTTTCATTAGCTGTACATATTAACTCGATGCCTTTAAGTCTGTTTGATATGACGTATAAGAGGAGATCATCTTAGTTCCAAGTTATTCTTCTATTATTCATTAAAATCCTATTCTTTTCGAGCGATTCAATATTTATTTATAATTCAAAAAGGAATGTTATTTGAACTCCTTAACATCTTTTCTGTTGCCACTGCTCGCGATTTATTTGTTGCAGTGGGACGTTATAATAGCACCTAAATTGTAATTGTAATACAATACATTAAATGTAAATTAATATTCTTTAATTATTTTGTCGTAAACGTAGAATGCTTGAAATAAAGGAAGATACGTATTTTAATAAATATATAGTAAGATACTAAATTAAATGATAAATTTTACAGAAATCTTAAATTCAGTTACATTTAATTGAGAATTATGAGAAATATTTTAGATTCTACATGCAATTTCTTGCATACTGCTTATTATTCATATTCTTTTGTGTTTTATATATATATATTGACAAATATTTCAACTATTCTAAACATGAGTATGGAAATAAGATGCTCACAAATACATCAAAAAATTCTAATGCGTACATTTCATCATCTCCTTCTTCAATTCGTTTGAAGACCTTCAGAAGATAACGTGATCTCGTGAAATCATCATCTTCGTAATTCCTTGAGAATATATGCTCTTCTATTTTGAAATTATACCTCTGTTCTCTCTTCGCATCGCTGATTTCATTTAACTTCGATTTACTATTTAGAACCGTTTACTGTACCACGAGCTGCAATTATCCAAGATAGAACTAGCAAAAAACTTTGTAAGATTTTCTATCGCGTGACATCGTGGTTCATTTGCAGTCGGCGAATCGAGCTAAACTCTGCGGAAGCGTAAATTTCGAATAGAAACGGTAAGTTTTTCGTCGAACCAGATCCTCTCCTCCTTTTTTCCCTTCTTCGCGATTCCTCGTCGATGGCAAGTTTACGAGGGAGAAATTCTACCCCGTCAATACTGTATTAGCTCGCGATAAGTTTAAGCCATTTGAATCCTCGG
This sequence comes from Bombus fervidus, assembly GCF_041682495.2. Taxonomy (NCBI): domain Eukaryota; kingdom Metazoa; phylum Arthropoda; class Insecta; order Hymenoptera; family Apidae; genus Bombus; species Bombus fervidus. The sequence goes on from NC_091524.1 coordinate 13,206,891, forward strand.
CGAGTTGGCTGGGCTTTACCTAGCCGGTTCGCGCAACTTTAATGGCTCGCAGATTTAACAGGACACAGGTAGAAACTTTGTTCCAGGAGCGAATGAAAAGCTCCAGGCATTCGACTGTCCCTCTACCGAAACGAATTTCTGATTTCGTACACGTACCAACTTCGAAAAGTTTCTGTCGTTACACTGTTCCGTTAAAGCTTCGCGAACATTAAAAGGAACGACTAAGTCAGATGGCCATTTCGAAAATATGTAATCTTGCAGAAAACGGTATATCATAATCGAGATAATCGTGTGAAAATAGTATTCCGGCATGGTTATTGTAATTTATATAGTAATTTATAAAAGTATTTAGATTATCGTTGATTAATTGCAATTGTGAATTTTTATGCATTTATGGGATATTTGAAGGATATCGAGTTATAACGTTTAGTAGGCGAAAAATATGTTTGCGAGGGTCCTCTTCCTCGAATTATGGTCACAAAAATTTGAATCTATGTAAACATCGGCAGTCTAGTTATCACGAAAAATTTTCCTAAGTATGGTACGTATGTCACACGAATTCTTCTTTTCTCAAACTTCATTGTAACATACATCTTCTAATAGATGCATCGAATTGGGAATCTTCTTAAAATATTGAACTATATGAGAACTTAAACACATTGTACAAGTTAATAAGAAAATTAGAACGATGTATTCCTATTAATTTTTCCAAAAATACCAGAAGGAAATATTGTAAAAGGAATAATCGAAGAAGCAAACTGAATGTTACTATTACACGTTGTTAGTTTGAGAGCTTTCGAAAAAGAATCAGATTTTCATTCATCGTTACTTCTTACTTTAAGAGTATCATAAAGTGAGATATTTATGCGACTATAAAGTTACAAAATATGGCTTTAGACCTCCGTTGGCTCCGTTCCTGATGTTGAAATTCGCGCGAAAATCATGCCTGTAAAATTTCAACGATTATTACACCGCGCTTAGTCCGTCCCAATAACGAATCGTCGGGAATCAGTTTCATGGACCGTCTCTGTGTGATTCAAACGAATTTAAATCCTACCTACGCTTCCCGTGAAATATCGGTTTAACGACATTATCGAGCGACTGCGTATTTCCTCTGCAATCAAATCCGGCTTTATGCATCAGCATATTTAATCGGCAGACGACGACGTTACGTTAATTAATATGTTTGCTAATAACGTATTAATCTATCGTTAAATAGCGCTTCGGCGAGAATTAACACGATACAAACTATCATTCGATGATTTGTGAATCGTTTATGAAACGGATTGCTTTATTAATTACTCGAGGATTACGCGAGAATGTACAAACTTACAACTTCGAATGTCTTCTTTCTTTAACGATAACGTAGATATGGAAAACGACGAATTAAATTTATACTTATGTAGAGAATTTTGTTAGAAACGCTTAAAACATTTATATACGCGTATAACAAAATATTCGACTAACATTTGACTTTATCCACAGTTTTCTCAATTTACAGATCTGTTAACATACGTACCAATTTCCTTCCAGTCTCCTAAATAAATATAAGTGATGACAAAAGAGTTATATGTGCCATTATTGGAACTCACGAGCATTTCCCTCTATTTCTACGATATTTCATTGCTATCGATCTCTATGTATTTTAAGCAAACAAAAGTTAAAATACTGTGTAGCTGGAATGTAGAGGATTAATCTTTTACAGCAGTTGAATTTGGCAAATATCCCAAAAGAATTGGAAAACTGCTGATCATGTGTGAGTTTTGCAACGTCATCTCGCTTTAACGGGCTGATTCTGGTTAAATCCTAGATTTTCCTATTTGCTTTTGAAAGAACAGAAACGAATTCCAGAATAAATTAATCTGTTTTCGAGATTCGCACGTGATACGTGTTATTTATTACGAAATTCATATTTCCTATTGAATTCCTAATAATATTATAAATTATGTCATAATATACATTATACATAATTGCCAAATTATTGCTTTGGTATATCACATAGCCGGTAATGTTATTAACATATTGATTAACATATTTGTTCGTGTAAGTTGCAATTTGTACGTTCAATTAATATTGTCAATCGACAAATGTAAATTACGTTGAAATATGTAATACTTAATAAAATGCTCAAGCAAATCAAACAAGCTTCTCCCAGTAAAAATCGATTTATTTATTAGTTCATTATTACAATCGCTGTACTTATATAATTACATTATACTTTACATACTTTATACATCAAACCATTTAATTTCAAAAATTCAATATCCCTCGCGATATTTTAATTGCAAACAAAAAGTCACTGTTCCTTCTCGCAGCTTAAAGTAAATTTATCGCTGTGAAAGTTCGTAGAGGCGCCTTAGAGTAATCACGATCAATTAACCAGACCCGTGTTTCATTTCAGGCTCTGGTCTATCGAGACGGGAACCTGGTGTCAGGCTCGCTGGAAGCCTTGGTACAGCATATGGTACCCACCGAAGAATATTATCCCGATCGAGCGTACCTCTTCGCCTTTTTGCTGAGCGCCAGACTCTTCATCAAGCCGCACGAGCTTCTGGGCGAAGTCTGCGCCCTCTGCGAGCATCAGCAAAACCTGACTGGAGATAGTGGCAAGGTGAGCCACGAATGCAACCGTCCCACAAAAGACCACCAAGAACCTTCCGGGCGTGCACTTTACGGCTACCGCGTGCATTATCGTTTCATCGTCTCGCAAGCTCGACCCCCTTTTCGCATTCACCCCCTTGGAGAATCACCCTGGCACGCTCGCTCTCGTTCCAGTTGTAATAACGAGCACGCGTATCCAGGCCAGAAATGTTTCGCTCGCAAATGAATTTCCACCCTGACGATTCTTCTCTTTTCTTCTTGTTTAGCCGCTGTCTTCTGCTTTAGTATCTTTACTGATATTTTTACCCGATTTTATTTTTTTCGGCTTCTTCTATAATTTAAAGTTATGTTCTTTTGCACTTGGCGCTTTTTAGTATTTTAGTCTTTCTCATTATGCGTTCTCTTCTGTGTGTTCAGGGTGGAAGAGATTCGGATGTTCAAATGTCATGGTGGTCCGTTATTTTACGGTGATTTGCAGTATTCTTTGTGCGGAATTTACTTACTGGTGAAACGTGTACTATCTTATTAATATCATCTTTGTCTGTGCCTCGCATAATCTACATTTGCGAAGGAAATAATGATGGATATGCAATATTCATATAATAGAAGCAAAAATAACAGAATCACATTCGTTCGAATATAATTGCGATAATTCGAAGTTCACACAATTCGTATCGCTTCGCAATCTCTGAAGGGTCCCAAGTTTTCGAAAGTTCTGAAAGATTCGTTGGGCATGTGCATTCTGTGGCGTTCCAATTTCCGCATCTCATCTAAAACTTGTTTGGCAACGCATGTACGAGCAAGTGAACTAATAAAAAGGGAGGAAGTGGAACCGGTTGGAATCTGTCTGGCGTGTTCCAGGAACGTCTGCAACGTTTCGTGCCACGACTGGTGCAGCTGCTAGCCGAATGGACAGAAACATTCCCGTACGATTTCCGGGACGAGAGGGTGATGGGCCACGTCAGGTCCATCACGCAGAAGGTCGCTGCGGTCGACGCTGCGGCCAGGCAGGAAGTTTCGGCATTGCTGCAAAACTTGCTGCTTAGACTGACGGCCCTGGAGAGGTACGAGGAGGGTTTAGCTAGACTGGCGACCGAGGCAACGACAGAGCAACTTTCACAGGTTCGTATAAATGCGCTAAATATGCGTATTAGTACCGTCCAAGCAAATCGTTGCCCTTTCTTAATCTTTCCTGATCGCTTCGTTTGATTCATCGTGAGATTCTGGGAAACTTTGTGATTCATTGTGTAGGAATTTAATCGAATGTTTCGGAATTTCTCGATTGGACTTATCTGCCGGCTATAGATCATCATCTCCGAGAAGGATCTAAAGTTTTGTTTTATTATTACAATATAGTAGAGCATTTTAGAAGTTTTAACGTTCGTGTATTTTTAATCGTAAACAAGACTTTAACAATCAGATGTTTGTGTAATTAAAAGAATATTTAAAAGTACAGTACAAAAGAACAGTATAAAAGAAAGTTAAATTGTAATTGAGAAGACGCTAGAATAAATTATTAATCACATTCTTAACAATTTTTACATATCCTTTAGAGTTTCCTATATTCTGTGATCGCTATATCATTATTTTATCCGCATAACTTCTTAGACCAGTATAATCATATTGAGAAAACAGTAAAAGAGACTCGCACGTCGAACAACTTTCGTTTGCATCAGCTATACCAAATATTAGATCGTTTAGGCGTACAAACGTTCCAGGAACTTAACCGTATTGATCGAGTTTAACAACGATTACTCGATTAACTGTAACCACGGCGAAGTTCCGGTATAATGAACCGATAATATTCTGTCTATGGTACTTGTTCGATCCGCCGTCCGTTCGTTTCGTGCACCAATTCCGTTCCCGTAACACGGGACTCTTGTTACCGTTTAAATGGCTCGCCCATGTCGTTTGTGCTTATATCGATAGCAACGCACTTCTAGCATTTGCATCAGTACCATACACATGTGCTATGGTTATCCAATCGCGTGCAAACGTTTGCATAAGGCGTTCCCGACAAGCATCCCAAAGCTTCTTTTCGAGTATCCATTTAAATCTTGCATTCTAAAAATAGGTACTCTGACAAATTTTTCGTCCTCAATTCGATTAATATTGCGGAAAATATCGATAACAATACAGAAACTTTTATTGCATTATCATCTGAAAGTTTAAAATTTAAGTTCATAAGACAGTCATGAAAGCAAATAACATTATAATTAAATATTAGATGTGCTTTTAACTAATTGAAGATTTAGTAGCTTGTATAGATACGTTTACATTACAATTTACAATGACAATTTACATTTACAATTAATCTAGACAAAGCGCGTATGTATTCACAAGCCACGTACAATATTATTTAAACAAAAATACCTTGAAACATTAATATCATCGTGTACAATAGCTTAATTTCAACCATGTCGTATTTCCACGCATCAAAAACACAATTACTCGTAACAAACATCCACGGCAAAATTACAAATTCCAGTCGAGGTATTCCCAATTCATAATTCTCTAATTTTCCGCTGGAAATTACGAAATAATAAACTTAACGTTCCCTGTTCGGTTCCTTAATCCCAAGAGAAATTTTACTATACGCGCGGTATCATAAATCGAATTTGCGTACACTTTGCACGTGGCTATAGACGCGTCGATGGATGATACTTCTGTCAGTGTTGAGAAAGTAAAATAGCTTCCTTTCCCGGTATCAAGCAATTCCCCGTCAAACTCGATTTTCCAGCCACGTTCTCTCCTTTGACAGACGTTTCAATATTTTCCCGGAGACACGGAGACGCGATACTGATAACATCCTCGAGGGATACGCGGGGATTTCACCTATGCATCATCCCTGTTTATACATGTTATTCTCACAGTGTGTTAATGCACACGTTTCTCATCGTGCACGCACATGGTCTTCTATCCTTCGTACTGTGTATACTAGCAGTACGCGTGCACTTTGCGCAGTTAGGCTAACAGGGTTATGTAGTTTCACCGTCGACATGGGAGACAGTAACTATTCTATTTAATTTGATTACCCCTACGCCTATCTGCCACCGCGTGTAACACCTACTAATAGCTAATTTGCAACTGCATTAGTTAGTTAAATATGCCGGCGTATCGTACCCCGGCTAATCAGAACTGAATTGCGTGAGCGCCGACCGCTACAAGCTTCATCGATGATCGTGCGGCCGGAGAAATTACCGCATCCCCAATTGTTTCGTTGTGCGGTTGTCGCTTCCGTTCCGGAAACCTGTTTCGGATACCACTGCCTCCAATTCCTGGTTATGTTACCGTTCGTTCGATATCCGGTGTATGTCTCCATTTTCGGATAATCGAGGAGAAATTCCGAGAGATATGTGTAGAGCTGGTTTTTCTGAAACGTCTTGAAATCAGTATCCTTAGTCCTTCGTATAACGCGGAGATAAAGGCTGTCCATTTTATTGGATTTTAGTGGTCTTTTTCGTAAATGCTAGACTTTTCAAGAAAAACAGACGAATGTTTTTGTAGTTTTTACTGACACCTAATGTAACACTGTTTTGCCTTCTAAAAGTGATAGATCTTTTATTATTTTTTATTGATGCCTTGTGTAGTTTCCAGTATTCTCATTCATAAGTGGAGAAAATAAAGAGCGGAAGAATTTTTCGCGGAAGATTATGAAGAACTATAATTTTGATTAAACAGAAATATATTGATTGCTAGAATTTTGTAAAAATTGGCATGTTGGATTGTAATCACGAAAAAAGAAAATAGTATTGATTACGCGTTTGGCGCATAATTTTAGTGTATTTAGAAAGGAGTTAGATTATACTTGTTTCTATCTAAACTGCCGTATATTAAGTTGAAAAATTATCATAATCGAATGTTACCAGTGTTTGAATATTCGATATCTTTGATGTCTTGATATCGTAGTACTTTGTATGTGATATCTATGGTATCCAAATAATACAATACCTCGATATCTTCATATGTTAAATTTCTGGTAATACTTCGCATTCTGATATTTCTTGATGCTTAATCTTGCTATAATCTTGCTGTAATCTTGATGTTTTAATGTCTCGATGTAGCGGTATATATCACAATTTCTTGATATTTCCATACCTTCGAACCTCGATATCTTGATACTGGATACCTCGATATAAAGTCTCATGATGTTATATTACTTCGGTATCCTAATAACCCAGGTATCCCAATTAGTATTCTAAAATGCTGATACGTCGATAGGTACAAGAAAAGTTTCCGTCAAAAACTGTTGTAAAATTAAGATTTAAAATTATTCTAAAAGCTATTTTTGCATATTTAGAAAATAACAAGAATGTTAATATATATATATATCCCAGAAGTAATTTTGCTATTAAATACCACTTTTATTTTAATGAAATACCACTCAAAGTTCTTTAGTATCAAGCTGTGTTTATTCAGATTGCTAAATAGTAATAACTGTTACTAGGTAAAAATAAATAGTCGTTCGTTTCTAAGATACTTCATCTTCTCGGCGACGAGGCATTAAATGCATATTTTATCATGGACGAATGAATAATAGTGCCGTTCTTTGTGATCAAAGGGAGATAAATTCCCTGCGGCATAATAAATAACATCCTCGTCTAAACGCGGATGAAATTGCTCCATTGCCTATCAAAAGTTCCTGGAAATTGTTAAAAGCAGCTTCTTTAACCGGCAATTTTAATATTCCTTCTCTATCATCATCTCGTAATCTGCCTCTTGGTCCCCTGGAAATTGTTACGATAGATATAACACAGCCTTTTTTCCCTGAGGTGGTGCCTTTATTTGGTATACATGAAAATATTAATGTGAACGCAATTTTCTATATCCACAACGCCAGGAAAAATGAATATTGTATACGTTTAGTAGGTTTCCTTTCACTTCCTCGTTTTCTCTCTCTCTCTCTCTCTCTCTCTCTCTCTCTCTCTCTCTCTCTCTCACTCTACCTTTTTCATAAGGAATATTAAAATCATAAAATACAGAATAATGTTAAAATTCAGTCACACGTGCAAGGAACATGATTTTTTATAAGAAAACTATACAATATGAATTATTCGTATATGTTGAAATTGAATTTGTTAATTTTCGCTGTGTGAAGTGTGCTATAATGATAAAAATAAATGGAAGAAATATTTTGATACTGGATAGTATCATCTTTAGGTGTCTGGCGTCTAATTATCTAACTACACATCGTATTTGATTAATTCTTAATCACATACAACTGTATCTTTGCTACAAACGTACAACTTGTTAAATTACTTGGTATCTACTAATTTGATTTGTTTACTAAATCATTGTATTGAAATAATTATTGAAACATGTATCATTATAGAAGCAAAATAGTCATATTACAGAAGTTTTCACATTTAATGATACACTCCAATCAAAAACTCTAAGATCCTTAATAGGTGTACCTTGGTATGTTACCAACGAAACAATACATCGCGACCTTAAGATACCCACAGTCAAAGAAGAAATATCCAAGTTCAGAAACAGATATAATATAAGAGTCAACAACCAGCAAAACCCATTAGTTACCCAATTACTTAACACGACGGATCAGATCCGCAGACTAAAAAGGCAATACCCCTTAGATTGAAGCATTAGATTTAACTAGAATCAAACATACTATAAATTTTTATAATCCAAGCTACAGTACCATACCAAAATAATTTACTTAAAATTCTGTATAAGAATTGATTGTAAATAATCTGCTAAATAAAAAAATAATTTAATGATACACCAATGTGCTGTTGTTATTTGTACTTATCTCGTACAATCGAAGTTACAGAAAAATTCTAGAATTTCCTTTAAATCGTAGCAAAGAAATATGTCGATTCAACTTTCGTAAAGATATCATCAGAAAATGAATCATCGTATAATCTGTAAAAATCGATCACGCGATATTAAGCCAGAGAAGATCGTCTAAAATTCGTGTTTTAAGGTAATGCACCAAATGTTACGAAAAAGTTTTGCCAAGTTGCTACAATGCAACACTTACAATTAGCATTCGCGTCGAAGAAGCAAAAGATGGTGGTTAAGTAAGGAGAATAAAGAATATTCCAAAGCTTCCAGTAACGTTCTAGCAACTACCTCGTAGAACGGTATTTGCATGGCCGCTTGCATATCTACGGTTTACGTCGGAATTGCATCGAAAATGCAGGAAGTCTGAGCGCAATAAAAATATAACGCGAGCGGAAAGAGGAGAAGAGAGAGGTGAAGAAGTAGATAAGGAAACGGGTGGGCCGAGCTCTTAGGAAGCTCCGGCTTATTAAAGTGGAAGTTCGCCGCGCTTTTTGAACCCGTCCCCGCGACGTGCCGCGGCGACAGCTTTGCTTGAACTTTCTCAAGAAGCGAGCCGTAACTCGCGAAACCAATAATACGCCCATAATCTCTTTTTCATCCCTTCGTCGCCGCATCCTCGTTCTTCTTCCCTTTTTTTCTCATTCCACGTCGTATTCACCGCTGTAAGAAAAGTTCCAAGCATGGAAGACTAGAAACTACTTGATTGCAAATGGTTTTATAACAGCAGGACCAAGATGTTGTCGTTTGACGTTTGGCTATTCGACATCTTCAATTAGTCACGATGAGGATGGTCGATCGTCTTGTTGTTTGTTGGTCGATAGGGTAGATGTACATAAATTGATAGCCCAGAAGGAATTTTAGAGGAATTTTTAAGGAATTTAGAAGATATCTTAAAGGACTTCATAAGTTGGGCAATTTTAAACGCGTAGTTGAGGATATTAATTCGCGTACAAGGTTCCATTTTGTCCTTAAAAGTAACATGAATTTAATATTGACCAGCGGAGCTACAGCTTCTATTTCGTTATTTAGTAGAAGGAAATTTTAAGCAGATTATAAAAGCAAGTTAAAGAGTAGGGGATAGGAAAAGCAGAATATTATTAACAGAGGAGAAGAAGTTTTAGTTTCTAACTATAATACGATGTAAGATGAGAGAAAAAGTATTATAGAGCGTTCTTTTATCTATCAGAAGTTAAATATTTTAATCTCTTGCATAATCAACATTGCGAGGTAACTATTCTATCGCGTTTAAGAATACGTTATGAGCTACTCTTATGAGATAAAACGTTTATTTACTTTGATTAAAGGTAGAAATTCTTGATCTTCCTTACAATTGAGCATCGTTCGAACATTTTATTTGGAAGACAAAAATTTTCAATGCAACGCGGAATATTTATAACAAATATCTTCATTGTACTTATTTGTGGAAAAATATTCTAACTCGTAATAACAGAATACAAAAGTTAAGCTGTACTGGCACAACTATATTAAGATTAATTCTTTGGTTTCTGAAAAGCTAATTACAAACATTTTTTCACAGAACGCATCTAATATTCAAAAATATGTAAAATATTCACAGTATAGAATATTTCGTATAACTTCCCAATAAGTAGGTGAAATGATATCTTTATCTAGGTTCTATAAAAATATAAATTTGAATAAATACTACCACAATCTAATAGTAGAATTAATCAGTTTGACTTCTAAGTGGTGCAATTATCTAAAACGAAGATTTCCAACGTAATAATCATCTCGAATCAATAATTGCAACCTTTTATGGCGGAACTTTTTTATATCCTATTTTTACGATAGATAACATTTCATCCAAACCATTTCCACGCGTTTATTACGCACCCTGAATTGATTGGATTTCTTTTATGTGTTCTGCGAACAAGAAATCGTTCTCAAGCCCAATACTACAGCTTTAATCTCTTTCTTTTCGCAGAAAGAAAGTTTCGGACGAACACACCAAGCTTCTCAATCAAGAACCTTTATTGCATTTAAACAGTTACTCGCTTGGAAAGTTCAGCTCTGGACTTCGATATTTAAAAAGAGAAAAAGTTGCAACCTGTGATTTCATACGACGAACATTTTATAGCTACTTGTCGATAGAACGACTTTTAATGGTTCGAAGCACTCGATTTCGTTTAGAGTTCCTTAGCGTTTCTTCATGCACGTCAGCAAAATCTGACGTACAGGCTTCAAGAAAAACAGGATAAATAAATAAATAAATAGTCAGACGGATTTGACAAGTTGACATATCTATTTCGACGAAGAAATAAGAAATTAAACTTGAAAGTGCGTTTGAGTTTTATCACAGGAAATATTTCGTTTCGGTGAATAATTTCTAGCTTGTCAAAATAGAGAAGAAATAAAAGATATAAGCCCATGAATGTGATCGAATACTTATCAGAGTTTTGAAATTTATTTTGGAACGAAGTGTTAAATTCAAAGTAAAATTATTGTAGAAATTAATATAAGTATAAAACTAAATATAGAAGTGTGTTTGTGTTTTATTTGTGGAGAAATTTCGTTTCTATAAATATTTTGAAGCTCTTAAAAAGGAAGAAGAAATAAAAATAATAAATATATAAACTTGATTGAGTATTATTCAAGATCTTTGATACAATAAAAATGAGAAATAAATGTTTATACTCCCTTTTACGCAGAGAAAGCAATGAATTTTTGTTTTCAGTAAAAACAGATTAATTTACAGTTCCTTTTTATACGAATTAATTTAAATTACGTGCGAGCAACATGAAATTAAAAAAAATAATTTACATGTGCAGCTTACGAATTACGAAAAGTCCACTGTCCTTTTTAATTAAAATCTTCGTTATTTCCCCTTTGTTTTAAAGATTTTGCTGTTCGTTTCGTAATATTTGTATCCTTCTGACAGCAACGTTTAAAGCTTTTATAATCTCCATTTTATAATGCATCATTTCACATTAAAATATTATTCATTATGGATACTTCATAATTTATATAGCTTTTAAACCACTTTAAGTAGGATGGTTTAATTTAAACCACTTCCTCCAACTTTATAATAAAGATAAATCTGTCAAAAACTTTTACATATTCATACCTTAATCATTCATAAATTTGCACAATTTCTCATACATCGTTCCCTACACCAATTTTTTGCTAAAGGAAAAAGTTTTCCGATATTTTGGAAAAGTATATTCTCTCCTGACGACTACAAAACTCGAAGCATTAATTCTTCGAAAGATACGTTCTATCTATTGCAGGTGTTTACGATCTCTATTCCGAAAATTAAAATGTACTAAATTTAAAACGTCTACAAAATTTACAGCGTATTCCTTATCTTTCGTACGATAAATTCTATAAAATTTAATTTCAAATATTTTAACGAATGAGGTTAGAATTAGACGGAAAAAATCTAGAAGACTGAGAAGACATAAAAAAATGTGTTTCCATTGTAAAAAATTGTGTAACTACAAAATGCACGCGCATCATTACTTCCGCGAAAAATATGCTCGTCAAAAGTATAATTCTTCTTAAAGCATGCAAATGAACTGGTTCTGTAAAAATGTTCGTCACAAAGTCCCTAGCTTCTTCGTTTAATTAGACATAATTTCCTTACAATATAATTACAGATAAACTCATAGAAATCATACGATGTAAGAAATATTTTATTTAAAAAAATTGAAATATGTTAAACAGAAAGTAACATTTTTACATATTTCATTAACGATAGAAAGACAAATAGCGGAGCGTGCACCATTCTTGTCACGAGCTTCTCTATTTATTCCCACGAAATCATAAAACTTCATTTTTCATTGAAACTCGCGGTAGCCGGTGTGCGTAGGACGCCTGGAAACTAGTAAAACGTCCGGAAACTAGTAAAACGTCCGGAAAACCGGTCTTTCTGGTTTTCGCGAGCGGTACAAAGCTTTTAATTACGTTTTCTTCCGCGTAATGACAAGAGAGGGCTGCGAGAGGAGGCAAGGGACAAACACAAAGGCTTTCGAAACGCAGTTTCTGCTCCGCTATCGGGTTGTATTTAAATGCGCGCATTAACGTTGTTACTATAGATAACGGGATTTTAATTGATAACGATAATACGCGTTAAAATCCGTATTAACTCCGTTACACGCTTGCTGTATTTATATTCGCTCGGCAACAGCGGTTCCGATTTAATGCCTGCTTTTAAATGATCGAACCGTGTCACTGCCAGTTTTGCGCGATCGCATGCGAGTCCATTATTATTATTAATTGTAGATATTTCGTGATTTAGTTATATTTCTCCGGTAACGTGTCGAGTTCGTTTCGCTTCGTGAAAGTAATTATCGTTTTGACTAACTGGATAAACTTCTATGTAGCGAGTTTGGTTAATGTTCATTCGTATCCTATTTTCGTGGATTTTGTAATTTGTAATTTTGGAGAAATTTAGGGCAGAACTGTGGAAATTGTGCGAGTGACTTTATAATTTGAGGATTTTCATTTTTTCTTTTTGCCTGTACATTTTTATCTTGCGTATGTATAGTGGCAGACTAAAGAAAATTCGGGACGTAAAGATCGTTACTGATATGGTACAAAGTTTAATACAAAAGTTGCTAATATACGTTGCACGAACTAAGTAAATTTTCCAATTTTAAACTTTCTTTTGTCCACCAACGTGTATACGTATATCTTTTTAATCGTTAATTATAATATTTAGATTTTAATGGTTCAAATTCCAGTGTTCATAATGAGCTTTAGTTTCATCAAGTTTTTCGTTTTGTTTCAATAATCGAAGAAATGATGTGACTAATGTGATTATATATTGGGTTGGCAACTAAGTGATTGCGGAATTTGTCAATACCACCTAATGACAAAATCCGCGATAACTTAGTTGCCAGTCCAATAATAATTTCTTTGAAATAATAAGAACTTTGCTAAAATACGAGTATATCGAATATGAAGTGAACGTTTAGTCAAGCTGAGTCTAATAAGGAACAGTAACCAATCGCAAGTAAGAGACTTGGATGAAACTGTAACAGTGGTCTCAATTTGAAATACATCGTGATTTCCAAGCCGTCATTAATTATTCGATACAAGAAACTATAGCAGTCCCCGTGGTGCATCGTATTTGGTTGCATATCATGACTCGCTAGAGAATTGCGCGTTGTCTTCCTCCAGGTTTCTTTGAACATCGCAAACATTACCGTTCACTAAACTCGAGCAATTTGAAACTTGCGAGAATCTTGCCGTTCAATGATTCTGCTTTCGTAGAATAGTAATTATGGGATTATTCTATTCCCTAAATGATAAGGTGCACGTTTTTGTACTTGAAATTTATACATTATAGGTACATTTTTTTAGTATTTATTCAAAACTAGTTTTAACACAGTGTTTATCTGTGTACACATATCTCTATATCGTATTTTATTTAAAACCATACATACGATATTTATTTAATTCATTAATCATTTGGAATATTGGTATTTCCATAGAATTCTGTTAAAAAATCCATTGCATAGTATTTATTAATTGTTGATCGAAGTTCATCGATGAATATTAAACTTGGTCCAAATGGTTGGAAATTGTTTTTATATTTTTCATAATTGTTCATTATGAAATCTTTCAAAACATAGAATCATATGTTTACTGTAGAAAATATTTTAACTTCCAAATTCTAACTTTACAACCCTTCGATTTGATATTTGGAATTTCGTTCAACGGACCGCCGCAAAATTCATAAATTGTTAAATAAAATTCCCCAAAAAATCAAATTGAAACCAACGATGAAATTTATCGACGATTATTAAATTTAACACGCGGCCAGGAAATTATTCGTATGTTTTTAGCAAAAATTTATTTCCAAATTATTTAAACATAGAATAAATATCTATTATAAAATATTAATCCATCGTAAAACATTATCGTAAATAAATATCTAAAATTTTTATCACGTGTAATTAGATTTTATTTGAAAAAATTTTAACTTCCATCGACATTAACTTTGCGCTGTCTTTCACGAGAAGCTGACGCATCGCTGCGAATTAATTTCATTTATACGGACGGTAAAAGCTTTCAATTTCTTTAAAAATTCGAGCACATATAACGAGAAACTATAAAACACGCGCGTTTTTAATTTCACCATCGTGTATCGTTGCCAATTTCAAGACAGAACGAGCAGAGAAACTCGAGAAAGCATTTCGCTGTTGATATTTTTACGCTTTCGTTGCAGTTCTCTTAATTCGAAACAATGAAACTCGGCATCGTGTCTCGACAGTCTTAGCACGATCTTCTTGATTTTGTTTCGTTTAGCTCCGATACGTGCTTTGGTCTTCTCGTTCTGAACAAATTGTGTTAAAATATTCCGTGTCTTTCTTGTCGCGTTAATTTGGTCTTTTGAGTAACGCGGTGAATTTGTAAAATCTAAATTAACTATGATTCTTTACACATCAAATATTGTGTGCAAATATTTTCTTAATTAGCTAGAAAAAATTGTATTATTAGTTTGGTATTAATCATGGTAATCGCAAGAAGAGATTTATTTTCAGTTTCAAAGATGAAATGTAAAATACGCATTAGTGAAAGAAGAAAATTTTATGAACTCAGTATAGAACATTATTTCATCATAATTTTAGTGTAAAACATCAGTTATTTGGGAAGACAGATTCGTTTACAGAAGAGATGGAAAAACGTACAGAATACATATAGAACGTATACAACATCCAAAGTATAATATTCTAAAATACCTCGCACACTTAATAAACTTATCATTTTGCTCTAAAATAATTTACGATGCAATTCATCTTATTAATTCTTAATAAAGATGAGCCTTTTAATTATAATCTGTAGGTTGAGATTTAAATTTTCCATTAAAATACTTCAAAACCTCGCCTGAACATTAATATACCTGTTTTTATTTCGCCACGGTAGTTAAGAATTAATTTAATATCAAATATTTGATAAAACAAAGGGGGAAACTAGAGAGACAGTCTGATATAACACAAATCTGCTAACAGGAGCTCTCGAAAAATTCTTCATTGCACTCGCTAAACGTCTATCAATATCAGGAAAACTAATGAAGACGTTAAACCGTGGCATTTTCCAATGCCATTGGAAAAACGTCCGTCGATAGAATTAATATCAATCCATTCGCATTTTCTGATCGTGAAGCATCATCGTCCGTTCCCTCATCGGGAGAAAGAGTCGCGAATTGTTTGGCCGTACGGCGATTCACGAGTCATTGAACGTGGCTTTTTTATCGAGGAGGAAACAGGCACAAGGGTGGAATTTGCACGTAAATCAAAACGTTTCGTTCGCGCTCTGCTTGCCGCGAACAGTTGGAATCAATGCTGTCGGTCTCACCGGGATCGTTCCACACTGTCATATCGGGCAACTCCGCTCGTTGATAATTCGATCGACGATCTAATTCGAAGAAACGCAGGCGGTCGTTCGCTTCGTAACCGAATCACGCGGTTCGCTGATCTCGTTCGTACTCGACGGATTCTACTTTCGTCGCGTCGAGAAAATGCTATGACGTATCTCGTGGAAACGAGGCAAGGGTGCTGTTTAAGACGTTGAGACCGTCGACTGCGTGCTATGCAAACGACTGTCTTTGGAATCGAAAGAAGAACGATAAGACTATTTTTCTCGGTTCAAAATGCTGGATGATTGGATAGAGTGTGTTGATAATTGAAAAATTATTCGTTATTTGGGAAAATTTTAATCGTCAAGGAAAGAGACAAATATGTCTGTAGAATTGGACAAAGCGCGTTCGTTGATTTCAAAGTTGAGAAAATTTCTATTGATAGGAGAAGAGGCTAATACGCGTGGTTTATATATTCGTTTATATATTATAGAATTAATTATTATAGAATAATATATGGTTTACATATTATAGAATTATTGCCAACCTCGTCTTCACCGTTTTCAAGCAGATCAGTGATTACAAGTTCCATATTTATGGAACCTTTTAAGACATTATCAACTGACCAAAGGAAATATTTTTTTATGAATAAGTTATCACCAGGTAGACGAATTGTTAATGCTTAAGGGCAAAAGAATTTCTGGTATATCTTTGAATGAATAACAAGGGCCTACATAGATTATTATATTTGAAGATATGTATATTGTATTCAAGTATCATGTTGAATATAATAATTGTATAAGAATACCATAAGTTTTTCTACCTAATGGAAACGGGAAGATTAAAAAATGGGAAGAAAAAATGGGAAAATTAAAGTATAAATTAGGACAGTATGTAAGAGAATGTGGTTAAAATATTTTTATTTCGTGATTGCTCGATTGTTGCCACGAACCGCAATTACAGGGCAATTTCCATATATTTCGTTGAAACACCGAATAACAGCTGGCTAATTATGGCAGCTCGGGCAATTACTTTTTCATAATCTAACCGCATTAGTCGCCATTTTTTCCCTTGACATGCACAATGAAAAATTGACAAAATTTTGTGGAAAAATAATTATAACCCATTTATATGCTGATTATTGTAACGCTAATTAATACAGGTTGTTTTAAATCAAATTGGAAAATAAATGATCTAAAAGCTTTTGATTTTATACTACTATGACGAAAATTAATTAGTTACGTATTTACAGACGTTATATGCTACAAAATATATACTATACTTATATACTTTATAATACTAAAGACGTAACAAAGAAATCAATTTCCCATCGACGTTCATTACTCAATCGTTTCACAGTAACCATCGTTGAAATGGTCGAAGAAAAACGTTAGGAGATTCCCTTTTTGCATGACGAGAGACGCGAAATCCAATCGAAAAGGGATACAAATAGAACAAAAGACGGGCCTCAATAAAAGTAGGAATAATAGACGAGATGGCCGACGACGAAATCTCGTCGTTTTTCGTGCCAGCAGCACGCAGTGATGTGGGTCAGTGTTTGCAGCGGTATTTCAAGGGGCAAGTTGAGCGAGAGAATATAAATTTTCCGTGGTTCATTTCATTCAACAGGGAGGCGGATATGAATGTTCGCGCGTTCGATTCAAATTGAAATGCCCGACGGACTTATACCTTTCATTCGCGAATCGCGTCTACAATGCCTACGATGAGCATAAATAATTGCAGTGGTTTCAGACGTATGCTATGAGCTACGTTGGAAAAGCATGGTATTCGCTGGTAAAACGTTTCTCTCGTTTATTCTCTCTTCTATTCTTGTTTCAACCAGCTATCAACTATTACCTTTCCTTTCGATTGTAATAATGTTAGAGGGTTTGAAACTATTCTTCGTAGAGAATGGTAGAAGATTCTCGCTAGTAATTTTGACAATCTTTTGAACGTTTAATATTTTAAATTATAAGAGTAGTCAGTTAAAACTGACGTCAAAATGAATTCAATAACATTAATGTCATCTTATAATTAAAAAATCTCTAGTATCTTATATTTCTGCTCTATATGCAACAAACTCATAAAGATAATTTACTCTCTCTATCTCTCTCTCTCTTTCTCTCCCTCCCTTCTTCATAATTTTACTGCGATACTAACTTCAAATCACAACCATCCTTCCAAGCAGGAACTTAAAATACACCCATAAGGTACAGCCCTGTCCATAAAATACACCCCCCAGTAAATGCCAAACCTGGTCATAAAGATTATTGCTCAGGAGAACAAGAATCATATACAATGGCTTCGAACGTTTCCCAGAATCGTTCGCAAAACATAATGCATTGAAATGGCATTGTATACGTAACTATATGTACAGTTATAGAGATGTATATCGAGAGGGGTCCAAGAGCGTCGCGACGCCGCCGGTCAAAGCACTTTGAAACCGCGTTCGACGAAGATAAGAACTCGCTCGAATTTGCTCGGCGAAGCACGAGCACGTGAAATTGGAAAGGAAAAGAGGAGGCGTCGCGACGTGGACGCGCAGCTTCCGCCCGTTTCCGCTTTCTGTCTTTCTGCACCTCTGTGAATCGAGTTCTCGTTGACGCCTCCCTTTCATCGCGTCTCTTACCCCCACGACCAGAGCGACGCTCTTGCACATGATTTCCCGGCGTCGCTTTTCTTCGACACTCGATCCGAATGGAACTGTCACCCCGTTTTTCAGGTGGACATCACCGAGCTGTGCCCATCGGCCACGGTCCTGGCACAGCAATTGACCCACGTGGAACTCGAGAGGCTCTCGTATATCGGTCCAGAAGAATTCGTCCAAGCCTTTGCCAAGGTTTGTACACCTGCCTCTTCCATTTGTCACGTCCGTTTAATAGTACGTTCTTTTTCTCCTCTATTTCTCTTTTCATTTATCGATGTTTTTTAATATCATTGAAAATATATTTTAGATAGAGCAATTTTAGGTAGAAGCAAACGTAATGAAACCTCGATTATCAGAACGCTGATTAATGGAATAGTTAATTATCGGGACATCGATAAATAGAACATTCGGAAATGGTTTTTCATAAAAATATCGACGCACATGTATCGTAATTAATTCGAATGTAATCGAGGTTCTATGAATATACTTACTATATTAATAAATAGTAATTTTAATTAATAAGTTGAAAGAAGAAATTCCATATTAATCGTGGATATTGATTTTTCTTATAAACAGGAATCTCCTCACTTGGAAACATCCTTCAAGGACATGAAGAAAACGCGCAATCTCGAATCGTACGTCCAGTGGTTTAATAGACTGAGCTATTTCGTTGCGACTGAAGTATGCAAGGTAAATTAAATATATGTTGCTTAATTATTATAATTACTTTATCAACAAATTCACTTTATCTAAAAATATGTACATGTACTGCATAAAAAGCAATCTATTTGATATAAAGTAATTTTAGGAAACAAATTTTTCCATCAAAAGTAACATAATCAAAATACATTATTCCTTTTCTTTGCAATATAAATTTCGTGATTCGATTTCACAAAATACGATATTTTATTAAAAAAATTCCACTGTTTTGTAGCATGCAAAAAAGAAACAGCGCGTTCGTGTGGTTGAATATTGGATCGAAACCGCCCGTGAATGCTTCAACATTGGCAATTTCAATTCCCTAATGGCGATCATCGCTGGCTTGAACATGTCACCCATATCTCGCCTGAAGAAAACGGTGAGTTGTACTCGTATTTGACGTCGTTTTAAATATTGATAGTCACAGCTACAATAGCCGTGCCTCATTATAGCGTTAATGAAATTTCAGAACGTTTTACATAACGCGACAGATGCGCAATCGAATATTAAAAACAAGTTTAGATACTTTCGTTCGCTGTAAATAAATTATAAAATAGTGAAAAAAGGATAGAATTTTACTATGTTATTAAACGTATTTGCTTCGCGTAGTATTATTTTTATCACGCCGAACGTGAATAAAAATCACTCTACGTATTCGCAATCTCTATTGGAAGCAAGAAAACGAAATCACAGGGAAAACAGTCAATCATATGTCATAAAAGTCATGGACAAACGAAGTGATCGACTGCAATGCCTTAAATAAAAGATATTGGAGTTAAAATGATCGATGGCAGGACTCGACAGGGACACTTTTACGACGGCTCCCTTGCTGTTTCGTTCTTTATCGGAACGACGTTGATGATGTCCAGTCGGGAAAGCATTGATGTCTCGTCGGATTGATCTACGCTCGTTTTCCCTCCGATGTAGAATGTGTACGCAGCAATGAGCGGTTTGTAATCCTCGTAAATCGAGCGTGGCGCCACGACGACCAACGTTAACCGTGACGAATCGCTGGAAATCGAATTTTCACGTTGCCGAGCGAAAAGCAGCTTCGAAAACGAAGAACGTTTCCGCGCAGAAAATGAGGAAAAAGCGAGAATGGAAATAGATGGGCGCAGAGCTGTTTTAATTGAATTTTTGCGTCACTGTTTTTCGAGTCCGATTGAAATTTACATGTGCATCGAGTTAATTAGAAAGCATCGGGAACTGTGATTTTTAATTGGGCCAGTTCCTTCTTCGCGACTGAACGTTCGCATTTCTATACGATTCTATTCAAATAAGCAAAATTCGAAGAAAAATTTAAATTTCTGGCAGATTCGTTTTGATTCGTATTGGGATTTAATTGTTCTTTGAGTCATGTTTTTCTTTTTGTAATTTGTTTCATGAATACTAATTGCGATGACAGTATGTGAGTATTGCTCATTGTATGGATTAATTGAGATTAATTAATCAAGAGAATAATTAAATGTTGCGTTTGCCGTTTGCCTTGATTGGGAACCAAGCCGCGATTTATTTTTATTTTAAAATGAAAAATTCCTTGTCGAGGATTTATTTTTCCTTCTTCGTATTGAATCCTTTTTATAACAGGCACATCAAATGATATTTTCTCAGAACAAATTACTAGAAACATTTACGATGGAGAATTTTATCGATCACATCAAAATTCATCGTTGCCAAGATGAAACTGAACTCGCAACAAAATTGTCACACAGTTTCCATAAAATTTCCGATCATGAGACAAAAAGCGAGATCATGAAACATCGATCGGACCATTTTTCTCGTAAAATGAAGGGAAATATATTTCGATCAAAGACGAACGAAATTCGTGCATACTCGACGAAAACAAAGAATTCAACAAAGTTAAACAAAGAGCTACTGTAACGCGAATTTATTGCAGTACGGAGAAAAAGTAGGACATCGCATTCCGATCCATGACTCTGGCGAAATAATCGAATCGCGTGTTGCTTGCAGCGATTGCGTTTCCACTGGAGGAAATGAGGAAATAAAAAAGAAAGGAAGAAAAGGAGGTAGGAGGGCGGAAATACAGGAAGAGAAGTCGATACATATCGCGCGACTTGCTGTCAGTCTTTCACGATATTACTTCCTGAAGCGAGGACGACTTCTTTCGTTGTCCTGTTCTTCTTTCGCAATGAAATCCTGCTCGAAATGAAAAGACTGCGCTTCCGAAAGAAAATATAATAGACCCTTCGATCGCTGCAACGCGTATTTATCGGACAATTATTTGAAAGAATTCTCTTAAAATATATAACAGAAGATGATATATTTCTTAAAAGATTCGAAAAAAGACTCTGTTTTATAATTTTACGGTTTTATGGTTTTGTTCGTACGGATATAAAACTAATATTTGTGGTATAGAAACGAAGATGGAATGTCATTTTAAGCGATTTAACATTTTTTACGCAACGTTAAATGAATATTTTTAGTAAGAACTAAAAAGCTTAATTCCTTTCGTTTGAACTTTTGATGAATATTTAAAATTAAAATCAATATTGCTCGAAGATAAACAAGTTTTGGTACATTAGGATGAAACAATAAATTTAACGATGTTATATAGACACAGGAACAGATTGGCTATAAATGGAGAATCCACTTTTCGAGGACGGCCGAAATAACTCGAAGAAGGTTAAAAATAACGGTAACAGCCTCGTAACGAAGGTATTAACAGAGATTTTCTGGATATTGTATCGACGATACGATTTAAATGGAAATATTTTCCTCGCCGATGAAAAACGCAATTCCATCTCTAGATTGGATTTAAACGGTTGGGCGATGCGCGAAAATGGAATGGCCATTATGATAAATAAAATTAAATTTCTTTCTTTTTTTTCCCCTACTCTGAAATTCGCGGCTGCATTTCACGTCACCATGGTACACACATAGAAATGTTCATAAATATCCTAGCTTACTGCGCTGTTTTGCAATAAAAAGCCAACACGACGAATGTATATTCCCGCAAATGAATATACGCGACACTGTGACGTAATTAACACGTCAAGTTATGGTTATCTGGCTTCCACGGAACTTGCATTTCTCTGGCGTTTGAAGAATAAAAGAAGAATGGCCGGATTAAAGAAATAGAAACAAGGGAAACTAATAACGAGTTTTTATGAAATACAAAATAATATTATCAAAAAGTAGAATATTACGAAGCGGTTCGTAAATAATACAATTTTTGGTATACTGTAAAATAAATCACTTGTATTTTTGTTTTAGGATTTTTAATATTCGTTGACTTTTTATAATAAATACGTAGATTTTTTTATTTGCCTTTTAACACTGTGGATATTGCTGTCCTATATATTGTAATTTAGAGTGCAATGTTAATTTTTCAAAAAAAAAAAAAAAAAAAAAAAAAAAGGAACCATATCAACTGTAGAAAATCATCGATTCTGCATATAGACATAATAAATTCCACATTTATCCCATATACAAAATCAATCATCGCCAAGCCTAGTTACAAAATCTTTAGAAAAATACCAACCATCTAGCAGAAACAAAATTATTATCACGACAAATTCAACAGGATAAATCTCGTGTATATCGTATATAGAATCAACCATCGTCAAAAACTTATTACGAAACTTCTAAAACACTCGACGATCTAGAGAAAACCAAACCTTCTGTTTCTCGACAAAAATCAACAATTTTAATCCAAATTACCAGTATCTCTCTTTCTCTCTCCCTCTCTTCTTTGTACACGGAACGCTTGTTTCGCGACAATAAAAAGCCGATAATAAAATGCAGGCGCGCATTAGACAATTTTATTTCTGAGAACGAGCGCGACAGTTTCTGACAAATCGACGAACGTGTACGACTTTATCGTTGGGACCGGATGAAATGCGAGGCGGAACGAGGATACCATTAAACCCATATTTGTTTTTTTTTTTTTTTTGTCGTTTTTAATTACGAAACCGGGCCGGTGTGCTCTGCGGACATATCCCTCCGGCTCTATTCGACGTGAACTGCTATTCAGGGTTCATTTGGTTCAGCCAGCTGATTTATACAGGCCGCGCTTAAAATAATTGCTGGAACTATCAGCGGCCAGCCGGCGTGGCACCGCTTCGTAATTTTCGTTAATGAAAATTTAACGCTTCTGTTCGGTCACTCCCGCGCGTTGTTTTCCCCTCTCCTGACCCACCTCACTCACTATATCTCGTACATACGAACATCAACGGATATTCGCGAAAAACATGCCACCGAACTTTTTGTGGATCGTTTGACTG
This sequence comes from Bombus fervidus, assembly GCF_041682495.2. NCBI lineage: Eukaryota > Metazoa > Arthropoda > Insecta > Hymenoptera > Apidae > Bombus > Bombus fervidus. The sequence continues at coordinate 13,230,208 of NC_091524.1, forward strand.
ATCGACTGGTTGAACGAATTTGTGAAGAAAGGAGTCGATACCATAAATGGAATTATCAGCTTGAATTATTTTGACAGACTTGGAGAGTTTCTCGTTTTTGTTACTATGAAAATATGGAAACGTTTTTGGTAAATAGCGGACTGAAAATCGTAGTGATGTAGGTCAAGATTTTGAGAGTTTGAACGCAGTTACGAGTGTTTCAGCTTTGAGAAGTATTATTCCTCTAGTTCCATAATTAATTAAGTTATGACTTTAAGTTATGACGTTATGCGCAATGCGTTTTAATTTGCATGAACATACGAAATTTAATAATTATAAGTACACATCAGAGGAAGTTGTAATGTTAGTTTAATAGATTTTAGAGCGAGTTCAGGAAATTACAGTTTCTGAAACGAATATTTCAAAATGCCATTGATTAATTTCGTGAGTAGAGGATGAGGCTATCAAAGGGCTTCTACTCATTTCCAGAAGATATATTATACGTAATAAGAAGCCATATTTCTAAAAAGTAAAAAGTTATTAATCACTGTGATCAATGAAAATTAAGTTCACATTGTAAGATGATAGTTAAAGTATGTTAATCCAAACTTTAACACAAGTAGAAATATTTGCAAAAAGTATTTGTGCACCATCGCATTTATTACAGCATTTACATACTAATTAATTAGGTCCACGCACCTATGATATATTAGATTTAGTAGTAGCTACAAAAATTTCCTACGACTAAAATCAAATCTATATAAAACCTAACAAAAAAACAAAAAAAAAAAAAAAAAGAAAAGGAAAATCGCCTCATAAGAAAATAAGGGTCGGTGCAAATACCTTTAGTAGCCAAGTAACGTACTTGTCTTAAAACATCTTAAATATCTTCAACAATCTCGAACCTTCGAAGTAGCTACAAAATAGCCTATCTAAAATCTTCCACTCGTTCGTCTCTCTTCATCCCGACACCATCGTCTCGGAGGAAGACCGAACATTCTCACAATCAAACTACCTTCCTGCAATCTCCACCTAAAATCTTCTATCGCCCATCCCACTGTCTGAAATCTCCCAGCAAATCCAAAAATCGATCTCACCTCGAAGAATCTATCCCCGAACGTAAGAGCTCGATGGCTCAGCGCCGTCAACAACCCCCAAACCCCTCCAGCATCCTCCATTTAGCCTGTAGGAGGATATTCTCTTTGCTCGTTCGAGCAACTTCCAAGTTCCGCGAGTTTCGCTTAGAAAGTCAGCGCGGAAAACTCGAAGGCAAGGATCCCCGGTGGCACTGAGGCAGCGTCGTTCGTTCGAGAGAAGCCACCGATACGGCGACGTCGACGGAAGATGAACGATACCACCCCCGATGCCGGCTTAATTTACCACGGAGATAATCTGCGAGTGACGTTTCCTTCTTCCACGGTGAAAGGAAGCTTCTGGCTTGCCTTTCGTCCCCTCAAAAAGCTAATTACGTTCGGTCGTTACGATCCAACCAACACAGATACCACCCACCTCCTCTATTCGCGTCCATTATCACGAGGGTAAGAAAGTTTCGAGCGTTGGTCGATGCTGTTCGAAAATCTTCGACGGTAGTTATCGAATGAAAACGTGTTCGCGACGAGGAGGAGTAAATTTCCACGCAGGGGTGACTTTGATATTAGGTGGTTAATCTTCATCATCAATTGGAATGAATTAGGTTGGTGAGGAATTGTCGTCTGTGAGAAAGATTGTAGGATTTATTAAAACTGATTGACGCTAACGAATAAAAATTGTGACTATTGTAGATAATTTTACATTCTTATCAGTGCAAGTAAGAAAATGGAATTTATACAGGATATATATATATCTATTTCACGTTTTAGCTTCTTTAGAAAAATTAAATTTCAAATTTAATTAGCTATATTAATTGCCACGTTTCTACGAAATGCTACAGTGCGTATAGTCTGATCATTTGCTTAAATAATACATTTAATTTATTTAATATTGTAATCAATAATAAATTATAATAACGTAATATCATAATTAATAACCAATTTAATTTATTTGTGTATTAACTGCTAACTGTTTCTAAATGATATAATATATAATCGTTTATTTAATTAAGTTCGTTCTGTAATTGACTTCTGTCCCTTAAAAATCAATTTAAGACATTATACGCGTTGTTATACTCGAAATAAAGGAGCAGCGGTAAAAATGTAGTATCTGATGAATTTAAACGAATGCAAATAAGGGGTAAAAGTTCGAAGAAGAATCCCTGGAGTTAAGAAAAGCGTCTGGTACGATTGGATGAATTTTAAGAAAAATTTTCCTCGATTCTTGTACGCAGTTAGGAGAGAAAAATTCGATCGAAACTTTGTTTTTCATGGTTATTTTGAACTTGTCCGTTGGCCGGAAGTTTCCTTTTTTTCCTCAAGGCGGTTTATAAAAAATTCTCAACGTCGGCTTAAGTTCAACTAATGCATATTTAATATCCAGCCGTACTTCGTAACTTGGCCAACTTTAGGAAACTTAATTACGCTTGATCGCGACGATTTTCCTCTCTCTGCAAGTGACTTCTTTTTACTGTTTCACACGAATAATTTTCACCCGGAACAGCACGAAATTTATTGGCTTCGCTACGTGAAAAAAGGTTCAACCTTTTAATTAAAAAATATCGACTTTGAGTAACACGAAACTCTCTCTCGCTCTCGAATCGAACGTGATACAAGATCCAAATGAAACGAAATTAAATGATTTATTTACGTTACCGACATCGTGCGATCAATTCGAAAAAAGAGAAAAATCAATTCGAACGTACAGAAGACAGAATGTTACAAATAATGCACTTTTTAACTTGGAAAAGTTATGTGCAAATTTTTTAATTGAAAAGTATGTATAGCTTTAAAGATTGAAACACGTTATTATACATTGTCGTAACTTTACCACTGCATATGCATTATTCTTCATAAAACAACTCATAATTCATTCATAACACCGTAATGAATTAAAGACATTCTAGGTAATATGATACTTTCTCATACGTCTTATAGATCAAGCGCATAAATAAAGTGATAGATGATATGCTATTTTAGAATTAATGAATGGTATTTTGTGTAATGAAGTGAGAATAATAATATTACAAAAGAGAAATGGACATAAAGGTATTCCATTTCACAAAGGATTTGAAAGGAGTGGCAACAATGAAATTTCGAATTGAACAAAATTTATCGTTTTACTGTAAGCTTGAGATTGGCGCGACTATAAAACAATCAGTTTAAAAAATTAAAAGAACAGAAATAAAAATTCTCATCGTGGATATCAGCCGTGTTTAGCCTGTTAAATTTCTGTCAGATTAAGCTGCAAACCCTTGATTTCCTTCCGTTATATCGCGCAATCTCATCTTTGCGCTACTTCCCCTTTCCCTACATTACAACCCCCCCTTACAAATAAACTCATAAACAAACAAAATTAAAGCTGCGAAAGAATCAAAATTTCATCTGTATTTGTATCTTTCCTTCTCGAATGCCTTTATTTTCCGCAATACGATATCATTTCGCGTACACTCCCGGCGGGGAAAAGTTCTCAAAATCCAGAATGGCCACGTCTTCGTGTGCATTTGCAGTTTTGTCTAATTAGAATTGCCGATTTTCGAGCGGTGAGGCGAGAGCCAGCTTCTCGTTTCTTTGCCGACTGTCTCGCGGGATCACCGAGCTGAAAGCAGATTCCGCGCGTCTCGTCTGCCCTCACCTTTCAACCGCCCATTTTCCAACCCTCCGTTTCCCATCCAGTTTCAATTTACCGGATCCGCCAGGAGTCTACCGATTCTTAGTGTTTTTTCGTGGAGAGCGGCAAGAGCATTTCCCGAGAAATCGAATCGAGTCGCGGCGAAGAAAAATGGCCTCCGCGGCGAGTAGGAAAACCCTTTCTCGTTCTCGGGATGCGGCGGGTTGCTTCCTCGATCCTTCAAGAATTTAGTCTCTCCGTGGAAGATGGAGTTCTTCCGCCGCTCGAAGACCCGATGCATTTCCGACCAAAACCTGAAATCTTCTGTCTGAGATAACGTTCGATGTATCATTCCCCTTCGTTAGTAATTCTTGAAAATATTGGGAAAACGCTGGATTCTTGATGGATGGATGAATGGATGGATGGATGGATGGATGGATGGGTGGATGGATGGAAGATCATTCTGGTTCAATGTTTCTTGTTATCTAAATAGATCTGTTTAGGTTGTTCTATGTGTATGATTTGTAGACTATTTTTGTGCATTTACAATGCTTAGTGGGAGCATTTGCACATCACTACATTTATTATAGTATTTACATACTGATTAATTAGGTGTAAGTTTATTAAATTTCGTATCATTTAGGAATACTATTGAAAATACATTTAAAATGTACTTTAACACTTAACACAACAAATGTATCTTAAATAATTTCTTTAAAAAAGTATATATTTAGTACTTTAATATTGTGAAAATGAAATATTGAATCTGATAACAGAATCGTTTCGTTGGAAAATGAATTGGGGAAGTACGTGTAGCCTGTATAGAAAATTTGGAGATGCAAGATGCACAGAAAGTACTGTTGACAGTAATTTCCAGGTATACTTGTATCTTTTTTGGTTGAAACTTAAACAATTTTTATAACATTGTGTTTTATAACGTGGAATACATTCTACTTACATGTGCAACAAGCGTCTGTTTTCACAAACTTTTTATCTCGACGATACAATAATTTTGCACTTAGAAAACTTGAGGCTTAAGTAAAATTGTTTTGGAAAACTTAGATAAACTTAGACTTCCGCCGTGTACGTTGCTATCGATCCTATCTAAATATTAAGATAGTTAGAAGCTAGAGCAAAGAAAATACGAACAAGCTGTACATTCGAGAATTTTAGAAACTTCGATGTTATGAAACATACCACACATCATGGAAAATTATTCTCAACAGGTCACTTAAAACCCGTAGAAAAGTTATTTATGATTATTGTAGATCGGAAACTCCAAAGACATATTGTCAACTTATTTGATTTTCACGAGAAAAAATATTACTCACGCGAATATTTCAGATTTCGTTGGAATTCAACAATACGCATTTCACTGCACTCCAAGTTCACAGAAGCTTGTGTTCGATAAAACAACAAACATCGCGAAATTTAACTCTGTGCAAATTCAAAAACGAATATTCACGCATACGATAAAATAATATCTTTCATACTTACAATTCGGAATATTGATCTACCATAGAAATTGTTTTTAACTATTTTTATCTTTATATTATACTATAATTTCTCATCATTGCGTTCGTTAACGCTTTAGGCAAGTGGAATCTTCGCGATGTACGTCAATACATCAATTTAATAGCAGAAGAAGAATAAGAAGAGAAAATATAGGAAAACACTGTGCTGTCAACGTGATATGACACGACGTGATGACGATCCTGTTCGATTTATCCTAAATCGACGCAATGGCGCTTAATTGGCCGGACCAAAAATTCCAGGGCTAAACGAAAATTCAGTTTAATTAATACGAATTAACGTGTAGCCAACGCACAACGACGATGAACGGTGAAATAGTTTCCGGTAAATTAATTCAAGCCAGTGTCGGGAATGTGTCCACCGCGCGTTTCACGGCGAGTCCCATTTTACTCCGCGATTCAACGTCAATTAAGTTTGGTTCTGCGCGATTTTCGACGATCTGATCAGCGTACGTTGTAATATTCTGCATTTTTCACATGTTAATAACTGTGAATATCTTGGAATGCTTGGATTTTGCGTAGTTGGATTGAGCCAGTGGACAAACCAAATATCAAAGGAGAAAAATGTGATGTGTATATTTTTATCAACTCCCGCATTCTAATGTCGTTTTATGGATAGTATTTTAATAGGACATGATTGAAAACGAAAATCATTTGGTGGTTCAAAGATGTGAGTCTTTCAAAAACAACTGATAATAAGAGTCAACGACTTAATTTTAAGATACGTGCTATTTTAATGTCTTCGGTATTCTAATACAATGACAATATTTACAATATTTAAAAAATGTTGGAGAGTACAAAGAAACACAATATTTCTTTATTTCTTGTATCTAATATTATAAAATTTCATCAACGAAAGTTAAGTTACCTTCTAGAAACTCAGAAAACTTGAACGAGATATACTCATACTAACAAAAAAAAAAGAAAAAAATACAGAGTAATTGGAAAAAATATGATTTGTTAATTAGTTGTTAAAATTTTCAAAAATAGAATTATCGTAAACTGAAATTTACAGGGAGATTTTTGCAATTTATACAGTTTAATAAATATAGATAGTGCCTTCGCGTTCTACCAAAGCTAAACTAATTTCAGTAATATTATACCGCTGTACTACTAGTATAATGTCGATACGGATTCCCTTTTTAATTTCCAAGTAATAGAATATCATAGCGTGTTTGTGTGTGACGTTCACGCTTTCGACAGTTTATATTCCGGCGTCAAATTAATTATCTTGGTTTACTCGTTTTGTACTCGATAGTAATGCCATGGTTTAATTCGTTCGCTTTAAATGGAAATCCAATTGATCGTTTTTGTGCTTGCCCTTCCCGCTATTCTACACGTTGCAATCATTTCTTTTTTCGATTATCCTGAAATTTGTTCGGTGTTCAATTAATATCCTCGAAATGTTTTACTCGTTGTACTTTGCTAGAAAGACGGTTATTGCAACTGAATAAATATAATCGAAGATTACTGGGCAAATATGATAAGCTGGTTTTTCTTGATTTTCTGGTCTCAATATCGTTTTATAACTTGGTAATAATAAAACAATAACAAACAACTACATTGACTAATTAACAAGAACATATAGAGGAAAGTTAGTTCGATGATAATGTAAACTTTCTACTTAGAAAGTTCTCTTCGCTACTAGATGATAGGACGGTTGTTTCGCGCCGGAAAATTGCTGTCGCCTTATGTATATCAAAGAGGAAGGATAGACAGAGGAAGATAAAGAAGGGATAGAGACAGAGAATAGGAAGAGAAAGCGAAAATTTAGAAAGTTTGTAAACTGGGTCTGCTTGGGTCTGGTCGCCAAATGTGTAATAACGAGGATAACCACGAGACACGAGCGAACTTTGGGAAAAAATTCAGAGAAAGGATAGGTAGAAAGTATTTAGAAAAGAAAAGAAAAGAAAAAGTTAGGAAGAGTTTTCTACTTTTTGGCAAGGACATGGTAACAAGATAAAATGAAGATAACGTGGTACAAAGCTGCATACCTTTAGAAATAGCTGAAAAATTAACGAAGTTTTATAACAGTCAAAGATATAATTATTGAGACAAACACTATTTGAATATCTTCAATAATGATATATTCTGACAAATAATATTTTTAAAATTATGAAAAGGATACAAAAAATTTTAATAATATGAGATTGATCAACCACGTAGTGAATCTTTAAACTGTTTTCCTGTAAAAAAAAATCACTGTAAACTCAACTTTAACAAAACACAACTAAGACCTTTACACAATTTCCACGCATATCGGGAGGGTGAAAGAAGACCCTGAAAGGAAACAAAGGACAAAGAAGCAAGTACATTTGCATCGCGATCATAAAGAGGTCAGATTGAAGCCAGGCAACTCACGGAACAGGTAAAACCGGCGAGGTTAAAGATGACTTCAAAGGCGAACAAATTGGAGAAAGCTTGGGAAAGAGAGAAGATACCAGAAAATTAGAGAGAAAGATACAAAGGAGGGGAAAAGGTTGAAGAGAGTGGTTTAGAGAAACGAAAAGGAAGAGAGTAGGTCAAACGCATGCAGGGATGAAAAGGAAAAGGGAGGCAAAGGGGCGAGAAGCACGGAAAGAAATCAAAGGGATAAGGAGGAAGAACAAAGGTAGAGAACGAGATCAGGAAGCGAAGGTAACTATTTGACCGTGCACACGGTGGATAGAATTCGATATATATTGGAATGAGAAAAGGGTATCGGGTTAAAGGCAATGGGATCAGTTCGATTGCATTGTATCCAGACGGTCGAGTCAGATGCACTTATTGTCTGTCGTGAACACATTCTATTCGTGCTTCTCTCTGCCTCACGTGCACGCGCGATATCGTGTATACCTACGTATAAAAAGAATCGATCGAAAAATAAACAGATCGAACAAACAATAGGAAGGATGAATCGATCGAAAATATTATCGATTTTCCCGCGGCCACTTTACGATTGGTTTTTGGTATATCTTGTATGTACATGTGTAGTCAATTTTTATCTTACATGGTCAAGTTTTTAGAATGTCTATAAACTGCGGATTTTTATGCATATATGGAAAGTTCGTTATTAGGACTAACTAACAATTAGAATGTAAAACTTCAGTGTGGAAATACCGAAGAAACGAAGAAGTACGTATATGGTAATATGTATACAATTACATTATACTATGTATAATATACAATATGTATATTAAAATATAATTATCTCTAATTCTCCTGTTATACTTATTTGAATGTATTTGTAGACATTAAATGAAACAAATATTTAGAAATGTTTTGAAATATCTTAAAAAAATAGTATTCTTATAGTTGATTTGACATTATCTATGTCTTTAGAGATTGTACTGAAATCAAAGAAAGTCTACATAGATATAAATATATATCTCGGTATGATATTGGTCAAGACATTAAAACATAAATTATTATTTACAGTTATAATGAGCATATTAAAATTTAAAACGTAATATCGACATACTATGATGTAAACCGGAATAAATACATTTTCCCAATTAAATATTCAACCAGATCGAATTCCAAATGACGAGCAAAAAGCAAGTTACGTATGTACGAGATTTGCACGACCAGGAACCCGATACATATAGAGAAACTTCATCCAGTTGAACTTTGCTAAACGACTTAGCAAACGTTCTCTGCTAACGGTGACACGAAATTATTTTCTGTTACAGTGGTCAAAGGTGCAGCTGGCGAAATTCTCGATTCTTGAGCACCAAATGGATCCGAGCAGCAACTTTAGCAGCTATCGCAGCACCCTGAAAGCAGCGATGTGGCGTAGCGCCGGCGCTACGGACGAACGACAGAGGATCGTCGTACCCTTCTTTAGTTTGCTGGTCAAGGATCTCTACTTCCTGAATGAGGGATGCAGCAACAAGTGAGTAAAAACCTTGGACTTTCGTATTGATTATTTAAAAGCACTCGAGGAAATTTCTGGTTTCATCAAAGTTTCAGAGATTCGTTCCGATTTCCGACCCTTAAGTAATTACGATTTCGATCTCGAAACAGAAACGACCAGCTTCGGTGCTGTCTATATGATAATTTAACAGGGTCAAAGACTTGCCAACAAAAATCATCAAACCTATAAAAAATTGTATACATTTTACAAAGGCACCATCTCCAATTATAATACGCTTTCAATAGAAACAACAGAAGAGCAAGGAAAGATAGTAAACCTTTTGTAAATCAGATAAAAAAAGGAATATTCAAACAAATCCACTTCAAAAACTGTCATTGAGCAATTAAGAGGTAGCAAAAGATTTTCATTACAAAGAATTAACGGTTCTAACGTCGCTCACAATTGCTTATAATTTAAAATATAATTATAATAATGTACAATTTAATATAGAATTATACAGAATTTAATACTCAATTTAAACATTGATTAAAATTATCAAAGTACAATCTGCGAATGCTTAATTGCAACTCAATTTTCGTTTAAAACCCATTCTCCTCCCTGTGGCCCTTAAATTTCAGTTTCAATTATAATCGCCTTTGACCAACGATTTTATAATTTCGCGTTTCCACATAGGAATGTAAAAACTGTCCCGAAAATCGTACCAGGTGGAATATTTATAAGGTAATTTAAGTTGACGATTGGCATGGGTGTTGAATGTAAGCTGAGCGTTGAAACGCGATCGCCGATTTCCTGTCGGGGGCCAATACGAACTTTTTGCCGAGTTCTTTTCGTTTGAAGGTTCGATAATTTTGTTCCTGCGGAGGCGATACGTTGACAGGAAGCTCGTTTTCTCGCGAAGTGCCCGACCTTTCGGTTCTTTTTGTCGGCCGTATTTATCACGACGACGAATGTACCGTGCCATTTCCTTCGCTTTTCTCCGCGCGAGAAACGTCCCCTCCGTCTCCCGGCGTCATCCCTTCTCCCAGCTGTACGTGTAAACTTATTAAACTTGTAATAGCAAAAGTTGTTTCCTCGTAGCTTGACTGGAAGTTGTTGAAAAGAAAACAGGAAGACTGAGGGAAAGAGGGATATGTACCAGAGAAAGGAACGGTACCCTTTCCTTGTCTCAGAGTCTGCTTTTCTATTACGAACTTATAAAAAGACCCGCAAAGTGTGTGCAATTGTTTATCTATAATGATTTTTGTTAATAAGTGGCGATATTTCTTAAAATGGGTTAATTCGAATGTCCCACGTCTGTTTCTTTCAAAAGATTTATCGTTTCTTTTTCTTTCTCATAGTTTCTATTGAAAGGGTGTCTTCATTGAAGTGTTGCATAAAATGTGTACAATATATAACCAATATTTCGTAACACGTGTACGGTATAGGCAGATCTAAGCGACGAAAGAATATATTGAAGGAGAATGCTTATAAGCCTGACTAATTACTGTCTAGTACTACTTGCAGATTTTGTTGTACGTAAAGTGTATACAATAGAGTAGTATTGTAATTTGTGGCATGTATTATTTTACTTTATTGACATGTTTATTTATTTTAAAATTGAACGTATGAATTTTCTGAATTCCTAAATTTTATTATAATTTAAAATACGTAACGCAAATTTTCTCTTTTAAGCAAGTGAAAGAGGCAGGTATTTAGTAACCGATAAATACTTGTACTATTTGATTAAATGCTATGTAATGGACTATTCAGCCGAACAATATTATCGTCAATATTTAACGTATGTCAAAGACCCCCTAAGCGTCAGACGATCAATATATATTGTCAATACAATATTGAGAACTTTACACATTGATAATAATATTGATCGTCTGAACGCTACTTAATACTACGATCAATCAAATTATAGAAATGAATGAAATAAAACAATACAATATACAGTCTCCAAATATTATATACAATATTTCAGAAGTTAATATTTTCTTCTTTTTTTTTTTTTTTTTTAATAATCCGTTAAAATCGTTCATTTTCCATGCCATGTAAAGATTCTAATAATCTCGGTTCACGACGATCGTTTTATGGGTCAGCTCTGATTAATCATCACAATGATGGGCATCTGTGGTAGAACGTTTTTTCGTTCAAAAAGCTCATTACGCACACGATAGCAAGGTGAAATGAAACCGTCTCTCGAAAGCGGCCACTGCGTAGCCACAAGAAGTTTCATTAGAAAAACAATTTCTATTCGAGTAGAGTGGTTCCACTACTTGAGACGATATTTACTGAATACCCGTGTGTATAATTCTCCCAGATACGCGACTGCACAAAAGTTGGGATTTAATGAATTTTTCACTTATATGCAGATCAACTACATACTCTTATATATATATGTAGGATTTTATATATTAAAGTGGAATTTTTTGTCAGTTTAAAAGTAGAAATATCTCATATACATACATCTATACATGCACTTTCGCCCAGAAATATTCATCGAACAGTATTCTTGCTGTCGTCTGTCGAATTAACTTTAAATAACATAAGTCGTAACATATAACTTATGACTCATGACGATATTAAACAGTTATTTATCTATATAACTTTAGCAAAAGAAAATAGTTCCCACAAATTTTTTCTCGTGTACATTGAATTAAAATTTTGCGTGAATATAACGTTCTTATCGATTAATCATAAATTAGTTAATCATATCATCATTAATCATATCGACTAATCATCATAATTTGGAATGTGAATGGAAAAGTTTTAAAGCGGATAAACTCAAACTTTTGGCTAGTGGTGTACACGTATACATGCGCATGCCCATACAACGTATGTACATTAAAATCATAACGGCGTATATTATTCCCGGAATGGCGGACGCACGGTAGAAAATTCGCGGAAAATGCGAATTCGTGCAGACAGGCAACGTCTGAACAGTACGGCAACATTTCACTGAATTGCGCACAGCAGATCGTCGCACGGAGACACGCTGGTACAAATCGCTTCAAGACGTATGTATACAGGCTACAGATAAATGTCCACGTATTATGCATTTTGGCTCGATCACATAATACGTAGATCGAGAACTGTGGCTGATATTGGTTCAGAGAAATAACGCGACGCATTGTAATGGCTTCGAAACAGTGACACATGTGCGTGGTTATTCCAACTTCCCTTCGATTTATGGACGATTGATTCGTATTTTAGTTTGAAAGTCGTTTTATAAAAGAGACTAAAGCTTCTAACGTTACTATCATGCATTCTGTGTGCTTTGGTGCACGAATATCGTGACAGTTTCTTTATGTTAAACCATAAAGTTATAGGGATTGAAGTCGAAGATTGACTAACTTGATAGTTAGGTCGTTTTTCAATCAGAAAAATTTATTGCGCGAGATTTAGAATTAATAGATGGATAACTAATTTAATTAGTTAATTAATTAATTAAAAACAGGGGCACAAAGTTTAGTATAAGAAAAGTGATTGTTGTATTATATTCTGTTTATTTCAATTCTATTATATTACCCTGATATTCTTGTCTCCGTATTATTACGAATACGAAATGCTCTATTATATCTCGACCCAAAGTCATTCGAAAATTTTCTATCTAAAATCCATCCTCGTTGTCACGTTTCTATTGCAAACACGATCCATGTCTCAGTCATTAACGCGTTCACCCTTAATACGAAACGACTGTTCCGACAAACCGAATCGCGTTGTAGTATCAATTTCCTTAGAAAGCGGCACAGCTCCCAATACGTTCTACGGAGTTTAATAAGGGAAAAGAGCCTCCTTCCCAGCAATTATCCTTCCTTGTCGTCCGTGAACCGAATCTGTAATAGAATTTCGATCCTACATAGGGCGAGGAACGAGAAAAGGGTAGACGGAGGAAAGATAGGTTTCTCGAAGGCAACGGTGGATGGATATTGACCGATCGAGGCATCCACCGGGCGAAGACGAATGGCTGCGCGTATGTAAATGTCTGTTACGTGAACGTAACGCGAACGTCGTGCAGCCGGAAGCGGGCGCCGATGCTACGCGAATTCGCACACTTCCGACCCGCACGATAAATTGCCCAAGTTCGACTCGTAATTTCACCCACGCTTTCGCGCACATGTACGTGTCTTCGTGCGTTCCCTCGTTGTATCGTCACATGCGCCATGGTTCGTCACATACAGTGTACAGTGGCTTACGAAAGTATTTCAATACCTATTTATGGAGACGTTTCATGAATGTATTATGTGTGTTATACGAAACATTTTGAAATTTCATTAGCAGTATAACGAGACGTGACTCGTGATTACGTTGATAACATTTGAAATCAATCTGAAAATGTATATTATCGATTTGGATTAGGTTTGGGTTATCGAAAAATTTTTTAAGAAGAGATTCATGAAGTTATAGATGACAAAAGTCTTCTCAAGTATTTCTCAACTTTCGTTGCAAATTTTTCGAGTAATCTAATAAAAGTTACGAGATATTTACTGGACTATCGTCCAACTTATGAATGATGCTTATTTAAATATTAAGTTATTTGATAAAAATTCATAATAAAAATGCTACAAATTCCTCGAAGAATCCAAATACACACATTTTCAAATTGGTTCCAAATTTGACGAATATAATCATGACAGTCGTATCTCGTTACAATGCGAATGAATTTTCAAAATGTTTTACATAACGACATATCTTCATACAATATATACATAAATATTTTCCACACTAAATGTTCAAATGTATTCCTGAACCATTACACATACACATACTATATCTGCTAAGTAGAACGAATTATTCCCTTCTTCGATCGAACTCGTGAATCGGTAGATGGTTGATGAATTCTTAAAAGTTCTTTTGGAATTGGAAATTTGGTTGAGCAATAGCTGAGATTACGTGCATGTATTCGAAGATTTATATTGGACATGATTTGTGGATGAATAGCGTTTTTCGTTTAGTCGGGCTTCGTGAAATTCGTGAACGGAAAATATTACTCATTTTATGTCGATAGAAGATTTTGATAAAAAGTTTTGGTAACTTTTCTTTTAACTTTCTTTTAAAAAGTTTCTTTTCGTTGTGATTGCATTTTATTTCGTTCGAAGCTGTCTTACATGCGTTCTTTAAGATTTTTATTCGTATAATTAATACATTAAAGTGGTTTTTATCGGTATTATAATGATTTTGAAGTAGCAATTTTTCGTTATGATTCATCTTCGGTATGACATTCTCTCTCTTTTTTGCTCGCTTCCTCTTTTCCCTAAGAAAGATCTTAACAAGTTTCAAGATTGTTTGCACGTAAAATTACATTGCTTTCAAAGAGTACATAAAACTTGATGGGACTACTCGGAAACTTTTTGAGACTTCCTCGCGAACTGACCACTTTGAGCCCACTTCTTGAAATTACAAAATGAAGAAGCGTAGAAAGACCCTCTTCAAATGAACTTTCCTTTTACCGAATAAAATATTCAGTTTCGATATTACTTTCTTACAATAAGAATACACGTATCGAACGGATTATTTTAGAGATTCGTTAAATAATTAAAACGATTTTAGATTCACGTGAAACCGTGTACTTTCGTAATGTGTCGATCGACTTTCCATTATCCTTTTCTATCATACTATTATTAAACAGGAGATAATTAGCTTTTCCCCATTTACTAAAACGAATTAAATATTTGAAAATATGTTTCAGAAGAATTACACAGATTCGAACAAATGACAATAATAAGATAATAAAAAATACAATTCTTAAAATAACTTTATCTTGAACATAAACTAAGACGATTCTTGTAACGTAGTAACTTCTATAACAAAATTGTCTGTTATATTCCTTCCCAATAATTTTCTCTGTTTCAACTTACTTCGTACCGTGCAATATGTATTAATTTCATAAAAAATTAGCGACTATCAAAATATTGCAAAACACATCGTAATAAAATACGACATATGCGAAGATAAAATAAGAAAAGTCTCCTAAGATAGTAGCTTAAACGACTTAAATATTTTTCCAAACTCGAATGTAAATTTATTAATGATAAAATACAAATCCGAACGAGCGAATCGAAATTGACTAAGTCTGAATTAATCAAAGCGTGCATCAAACCGAAGACTGATTGATGCGTCCTAAGCCTGAAATTTATGGAGCTAACCATTAACTTAACATATCAGCGTATCTCTCACACGGGCTAATGCGATCAGGATTATCCGAAATTAATTTAACAAAATAACAGGAGACTGTTGTTCTGCGCAGGACGGCTGACATTGTATAAACACAAGCCAACGTACATTAAAGGATGTAACGTTGTTGTTGCTATCGACCCACGATACTCTGAAGAGACCATTCTTGACCGATAGTAAAACATTCACAAAGCGTTTGATAGCAGCGAAACTTTTAATGATTACATGCGCAGATTGCTATTTAGATCCACGATACTGTGTTGAAAGTATTCTTAACCACTGGTAGAACATTGACGAGCTACTTTTCAATATCGATAAAATTTTTAATGATCATAAAATAGATGAAATTTAATAAATTGGTTAAAAGCTTAAAAGGTTTATTATATCGAAGCACGACACTCTGATGAAAGTATTCTTCATCGCTGGTAGAACATTGACAAGGTTTTAGACGTCAATGTCGACATCGTTATTAACGATTATAAAGCAGATATAATTAGATAAACTTATCAAAAGCTTAGGAAAAAATTTTAACGAGTTTAAATTGACCTACGAGTTAAACATTTCTTAAAAATATAAATACTTTTCATTTCATAGTTGTGCCACGTAAAAGTTATACATAGAATTATTGAAAGAATATTAAAAGATTTGTTGATTCTTTTTAATTTTTAAAAAAACGATGAACAACAATTTTAATCACAATATCTACCATTAAAATAAAATGTAAGAACTCTTCAAGCTTTTGATCGAAGGATTCTTAATTCATTATTTAATATTTATATATATCGTATTTTTTTATATTTATTTATACATTAATCCTGTTGTAAAACTATCGTTTCAGATTACCAAATGGACACATTAATTTCGAGAAGTTCTGGCAACTGGCAAAACAGGTGACAGAATTCATTGCCTGGAAACAAGTTGCTTGTCCATTCGAGAAGAATCCGCGTGTCATTGCTTTCCTTCAGGCGAGCCCGGTGCTGACTGAAAATGGTAAAACTTTTTAACCTGTTTTTATTCGATTCGTAGATAAGAAGAGAATTAATGAATTGAAAATACAACAGAGAACAAAAGTAATTAAATGAAACGTGAAATTGCTTTTAAATTAGTTGGTAAAAAATAGAATAATATTTAAAAATAAGATGTTACTTTCGAGAACTCGTATAAAATAAAATTGCATTATTTCGCAGTAAAATTAGAACTAAATTACAAGAGATTACGTCAAACGAAATTATTCAGATGCTGTTACAATATTTCAGATTATTTCATTGCAAACTAAAATAACCTTTATTTTGTAATTAATTAAAAAAAAAGCTATTTTTAGATATTAAAAAATATTTTATTCCTTGTAAGCTTCGCCAGTATTTATTACTCTAATTTATTTCTTTTGATAATGTAGCTTTAGCTCTGGCGTCTTTCGAGTGTGAACCACCAGACAACAATCCAGAGAAAGAACGTTACAAAGCATTGAAGTAAGTGATCTCAATTTACGTTTAATAAAAGTTTTTAAACTTTAAATTTTTATCTGATACTATGCGTCTAATAAGAATTCAAAATAATAAAATTCAAAGTACTTCTTTCAATATTAAGTGAAATAAATAGATGAAATCTCTATTTATGTTCCATCTCTTTATTTATACTCATAAAGAAAAGAATTTGCATAAGCTTCATAGCTTACAATTTACGATAAATTACAATTTACGTAATGATAATATTAACAAAATATAATAGAAGAATTTTATTCGTTTTTATTTATTTAATATTTTATTCGACACAAATCTGACATTTAATTAAAACACAGCTTTCAGTCGCACTAAATCACCTTCCTTTTCTTCAACTTCCTCTCGGCAGGTCTGAACTGAACGCTCAGTGAAAAAGAGCAATCATGCAACGCGTCGAATGGGAGCGATACTGAGATAGACGCACTCTTCTAAACTTCGTTCCAAATAATTAATCAGCCACGAATCTCTCTTACGAAAAGGGAAAACGAGCTTAAGCGAGTAACATCCAGCGAGAAAACAGCGAAAAAGAGAGAAGAACATCGAAGTCGTGAACAAGAGACAGCCGTACGATGACGAAACGTAAGAAAAAGAAGAAAATTCAAATTGCAGCGATTTGCTCGCGAACGACAAACGAGAAGAAGAAAAACAATGATTCATCGTAGTGATCTCGCGTCATTTAAGGACACCCCTTTAGGTGTACTAGAACGATCAGTGCAATCGTCTCGACACTTTCTATAAAATGCTCTCAACTTCGAATTCCATTTCTCTTAAACACCAATTTATCAAATACTGTATTACATTTTTTCAGTCGTATATTACGTAAAACAATATTATACGTATATTAATACGACTAAAATTTTATCGAAATGAAATCTTATCAGACCGAATCTTCGAATCGAATTTAGACGGTCGAAATAAATATTCGATCGTGTTCCATTCACAGTGTTGTTACATTATTATACACAAAGTAACGTACATCGAAGCAAAGAGCGCTCTTCGAAGAAAAAGACATCATAGGTAAAAAGTGCTCGAAGAAACGACCCTAAGATTCCAAAGTTCGAATATAGAAAACAGAGATCGATTGCACCGATTGAAATCGTCTATCGATCAAGCGTACTTCAAGCTGATCTGTTAGTACGAACATGAAAAAAAAAAAATTCATTGAACAGTATCGCGTAGCAGTAAGTATAGTTCCTAAGCCCGAGGCCAACCGAAGAATCGTTCCTCGATCGCGAAAATTTCATAATTGTGGCGCAGCCTCGTGAATATTCGTTTTCGAGGAATCGTCTCGTACATTTTGGCCGACCCTTTTTGTACATAGTCCTTTTGATATACGCTAACAAAACTCCTAGGTGTGGAACAGAGGATAATGGAAAAATGATAAAAAAGAAGAAAATAGGTTCGTTCCTGTAGAGTAAGCTCGAACGTTGTCGTTTTTAAGGTTCTAGGTTACACGTTAGTAACAGACGACGGTCGTCGTGCACGTACTTAACGAACGAGAAAGACGAAGAGAGGAAAGGGAAAGATAGAGAGGAGAAACGTTTGACAAGATCAGTAAGAGAGGACACGACCCGGTAGTAACGCGCGCGGCTTTATGCCGTTTGCAGCTTTTCAAAAAGCGTTTCCATTGTCCCAATGTTGACGATGTCGTTTGGGTTTTTTCGAGTGTTCACGCGGTGACGAGCGCGAGATTACAATTTCTCTCTCTTTTTTTTTTTAAATACGTTCGCCTGTACTTTTTTCGCGAATAAAAAAATCCTCGTGAAAGAGTAAATCTTTTTTGGTCTCGGTGAACCGTTTCATTCGCGTCTACTTAATGGAGATACGTTCGTTGGAATTTTTATTTTACATACATATGTATATTACCGCTGAGAAGTATCCAGATACCTGCTCATTTTTAACAGAATATATTTTAATTAGAAAATTACGAATAAATCAAAATGGCGATGATTTTATGCTTTATAATTATTATAGTTACGTACAATATGCTGCGTATTAGCATAGTGCTGTAAGTCAAAATTTTAACAATCACGTGTTTTAGCTTTTAAATGTATTGTCTCTTTGGTTTGATAATTAATTAAGTTCCAGTTTTATTCTCTACTATGATATACTTTCATAATTTAATGAAATACAATCAGACTTTTATAAACTAACAGTGAACTGACTTACATCATTATGATCCTTGCTAATTGATTTTTGCAAATCGTTAAAATATATTACTGCCATGCTTTTTAATAGATAATTTAGATTTATACTTTGGTGATTACATAAAAGGTAACAAGCGCTGCTTCTAGTTACTAATATAATAATTCATCATTAATTTGTATACTGTGATTAAATTCATGCACTGTTACCACAAATCGATCAAAATGTCTGGATATTTATGCACGGTGATGTAAATATTAAACCGAAGCAATTTTGGAATATCGTTAAAAGCTTAACGATAAAAGTTTCATTTGGCTTGCGGTAATTTTAGCGGCGACGTTAACGCGTACGTCGTTTGATAGATTGATTTTTAGCTCGCTGTATATGCTGTAAGCGATACATTATAAAAAGTTAATCGAAAGTTCAGCGTATCGAGAAAATTTCACTCGAGAACTCGCTTTTATTTGTATATGAAAATCAAAAGGGAAAAATGTGGTAAATCTATTTCTGCCAATTCTCCGTTAGATATTAGCAGCGAAAGTTAAAGTTCAACGACATGGAAAGTTTTTCCATGATGTTAAAAAAACTGAGTTTCCTCTTTCTATAAAACATTTTTTTCATGGCAGAAGAGCCGGAAACCTGTAAGAATTACCTCAAGGAATACTTTGCTAAGTGAAATAAGTTTTTTAAAAATATAATTTCGAAGCTACTCTTCGAACTTGAACGGGTATTAAAAACGAGAAATATGACTTATCATGTTTTTCACCTATGGTGTCCATATATCTTCGTGTGCTTCTACAAGAAAAGTTCTTGTCTCTCTACAGAATATCAGTTGAAAAAGAAGAGAAAACATTTGAAAGGCGCGCGTCACCGTTAAAATCTAACTTCGTATTTTTGAACAAGTTTCTCTTCCTGAACAAGTTTAAACAGAGTATGATCGATCTGTCCGAAATCGAGCCCAGTAATAAGGTAATGACTTTTTCTTTTCCTTTTATTTGTTCTCCGAATGAACTCGCGATACAAAAGGAAGAAACGCAGAGATAAATGGACGAACCGAGGACGAAGGTGTTTTGAGAAAAATATAGGGACCAAGAGTTCGTTTTTTCAAGAAGGTAACCGAGAAACCGTGAATCGTAATCCAACGATCGCGATCTAAATGGAGGAAACGCAAAGGCAGACTGTCGAATTTTCCGCTCGCTAACTCGTAGCTTCGCGTACTGAGAGAAACACCTTTGCAGTCATTAGGCATTTAAGGCTAATCTAGACGATTTGCGTCTAATTATAATTACGAGCTGCGTACAACGTATCAAATAATTTGTTATTTTTATTTAAAATATCTGCAAGATATATGATGTATCTAATTATTCACTTGATTAATTATTTTCATCGTATGTAAAAAAACTGTCTCGCAGTTTAAAAACTATGAAAATACGCGTTCACACGCGATAAAATGTATTTGTACATTGTTCTATTTTAATTTAATTATTTATACGAACGTATTGTACGTTTTCTTTTGCACTCCCTGCACGGCGAGTTCTTTAAGACAAGTTGAGCTTGTGTTTGAATAAACGAACTATTTCGTAGGAGTTCTAAATAACGTATTCGGTAAATGTGTACAAATCTTTTGTTATACGTTTGTAGTATTATTTTCGTGAGTTTGTTGTATAGATATTGGGTGAAAAGTATTTAAACGAATCAGAGGCAGCTCTTCTTGCCTTCAGCTTTTAGATTGTAGTCTAGTGTATCTCTTTTTTACTGTTCCTGTGTTATTTATGCGATCGTATCATGAATGTAGAAGGAAAATTCTGTAAGTTCTAAAATTGAGGTTTTGAGAAAAATGCTTTCCTACTTTTCACAAGAAATATACGAATTTCTGTTCTATTATTTTTCATTCTGGAAGAATGAGAAGATTACATTGAATTACAGATTGTTATATAATTTGAAACTATGACATTCTCTTTTAAAAATACGATTATCTTGTATATCCTATAATTTCAAAATGAATAACTTCGATTAAAAATAAACTTAACAGATTTTTCTTACATATCCACGATGTTATACAATATGTAATATTTTATTATCGCAGAATATTTTTCTATACTTATCTAACGCACGATGTTTATCCGTTTATTTATAACGAAGTATCTTCAACGCTCTGTTTCGTGTAACAATAAACAGTAAACGTTTCTCGTAGGTGTTAGCACCTTCGATAAATGTATCTCGCTCGCCGTTCTCTCAGTACGAGAATTAGAAAAAGAGAAACAAACGTGTATCATATGCAACAGAGTAGCGTCGTATGTACGAGGACGAACCAGAGTCTACGCGAAGATCGCGTAATAAAGAAAGTATAATTCATTGATCGAGCCACCAAAATCGGGGATATATTATACGCCAGACTCTTTTCTTTGAGAATCGTTTGATAAAAATCATCATAGATGTATATTCCGAGGAATTCAAACGATATTACGACATTCGTTCTAGCGTAAGTTTTTAGTAACATTTGGATAATTTAATTTTGACGAAAATTAATGTACGTGTTGCGACGAAAGTGTTAGAAAATTAGAGTTATAAACATTTAAAGATATTTAAACGGTACTAGAACATTGTCTCGATTCTACATTTTCATTAACATTTGGATAATTTAATTTTGATGAAAATTATCGTACGTGTTAATGAAGGTGTTAAAATGTTAAAAAATAACAAAATCGATGGTGGATGTAATGAAAAAATTCTAACTTAATATTTTGGTGGATTAATTCGATTATAGTATGTTATATTAATTTATATAACACAATTCATAAAACATTTAGTGCCCAGACATAAACCAAGCCCAATTTACCCCTGAATCTAATCTAGATGTAATTCAGTCCTAACTTACACCTACCATCCAACATAATCCAGTCCATCATTCGACTTAATCGAAATGTAATTTAGATAACGAATCGATTTGATCATCCCCTTGATCTAGTTCAAATTGAACCTCTAGAACTATTAGGTGCCTGTGTAAATATCTATTTAATCTTATTCACACAATGGTCATATTAATATATATTTTAAATTGTGTAATACAATGTTATTTTTATCAGGAATACTACCGTAAATTTTATTCCATTTGTAAAAATTGTTACTATCTTTTAATATTAAAACGCTCGTATGAATCACTTATTTGACGTGTAACAACCAGAAAAATAATAGACAAGTGTTTACTCAAATAATTTGTTAACGAAAGGACTAGATTACATCCACGTAAAATGTTAACTATTTAAAGTTCTAAAGTAATTCGATACTTCCATCGCGACACGTACATTCGCTATCAGAATCCACCGTTCCATTCGTAAAGTATCACAATTCATTACAAATGTCGCAATTGACTTTTACAATCCTTCTGTCACTAAAATCACGTTCGATTTTTACAAAATTTTCTTTATAAATACTTCGCCACACCTGTAAATATTCACAACGATATCTCATCTCTTTCTCCATCGATTTTATAAAACTAACACAAAAAAAAAGCTCCATCTCAAAAAATATCGCTCAAATAAATCAAGGAACGAGTCTGGCCATCCCGAGAACGTTCTCACGTTAGAATTGTAACGAACAGTCGACAATTATCCATGCACGTTTATCATAAACCATAACACGATTAATCTGTCGAACTTATCGTAAGGAGTAAATAGTTAACGAGTGTTATCCGTGTAAGCGCATCGCGTTGTCAATATTCTAAGAGAGGAATCTCTGTAATACTACACACCCATCCGAACGATCATTAACTTGCCAAGGTCCGTGATCCACGTCGGAGACGTTCACGTTCTCCCCGAGCAAAATATTATAACTAAAAATTATATGCAATTCCCTTATACGAAAGTATATGCGATACCTTCTTATACAAGGTGATTTTTTCGTTAGTTGAAAAAAATTCAAAGGCAGTGGCGTCGATCACATTGCGGATCGTACATTGTCGCGTTTTCATATTATACGTATACTACATATATAAGTCATTTGTACCCTAATCTAGGATCTATGGATCCTAGAAGGTCGATATTGGGTTCCAATCACGTACACTCAGTGTTAGGACACATTTTCTTCTCTTTTTCTCAAATTTTTTTAATCGTCTATCAAGACCACTTACTCTTCTGGGATTGCTTTTACATTACTTCAGGGTAATGGCTTTCAACTCCTTATCTTTAACGAGCCAAAGGCTTAAGTCGTTACATGCATATAAAATACATACAAAATCTGATATCGCTGACATATATAAACACATATATTATATAAAAAAAGGACATTTTATTTATCATTATCAATAATAAAATTGTAATCATCTTCAAACTGCTTAACGCTTTCAATGCTGCAGATCTCATCGGTGACACGCAGTGACGCTAATTGAAATATTTAAATTAAAGAAACAATTGAAATTAGGTATGCTAAGTATTAACAGTATCCTATTACGGATGGCAATCTATGCACGTTATGACTTGACTAACTAAAAAATCACCCTGTATCTGATACGTATAATAAGAAGGTACCATTTGCTTGTATCAAGGGAGAAATGTATGATGATCTCGTTTCGGCAGCCAGACGATTCTTTTTCGCAGCCGTCTCGACTGATTTCGCGTGGACTTAACTTTGATTTCACGACGGAGCGAATGGTCGTCGCGATATTTTCTAGCGATCGCTTTTTTCTACGATTTTTCTAGCACGAAAGTGACGAAGGGAAAGCGTGTTCGAAACGACGACGAGGCGAATTTTCGACGACCAGAGCCAGGGAAATCGATCGAGCGTCGTGTGAAATCGATCTTCAAACGAGAGATTAAAGGGATAATTATAAAAAGGGTGGAGAGTATGAAACACGCTGGCACGCGTCTTTCTGCCCCGTTTTAATGAATCCGCAAGGACATTGAACTACGTAACGATTAACCCTAATAGTTGCGATTCTGTACATAAAAAGGAAAGTCGTGTATATATATATAATTATATGACACATAAACATATGCGTATATCTATGCGTTATCTAGGGTGTAAGGTTGGATAGGTCGTAACCGAATTTAATGGAGGAGCCACGGCGTGAAAAAAACGAAGGTATCACGTGAAATGTGGTTCCTTCGTGTTTTCTTCGATGCCGTCGTGCGTCGACATAGAGAATCGAGGCCTGTCGACCACGTTAATCGCCGATCGATCGATCCGAGATCGCCTAACGATACCTTCTAGTACACAAGAACTACATTCACCCTTGAATGATTGATTGATTGATTGATTGATTCGGAGAGAATACGAACACACTTGCTTACTGTCTAGTCACTAGATCGTTAGTCGGAGGTCCGTGGTCGTGTTCGCGTCGCGATTCGAAAACACGAGCACTTGTGTTACAATGTTTTAATTAAGAATGCTTTTATGATATATTTGTGATTCTTCGAGTTAAGAATTTATAATTTATGTACAATTCTGTTTTTATTTTACTTCATTTTGGATTCCTTTTGTAGCCTCTTTGAGAACAATTTTCACGGATAGGACAGAGGAAAGACTTTTATTTAATATTCTGTTACATATTAATTGTAATATTGCAATTTAAATTAAAAGTATACAGTCGTGTTAAAGCTTAATTAAAACTGTGTATTTTTGTTTCAAAGAGTTGCGCAGTTCTGGGACTAGCTTACTTGGATCAGTGTTTCTCAGTGTCAGGACTTTTTGTTACATCTTTTACATCGCAGAAATTTTTATTATTTTATTTTTCTTAATTTATTTTTCAAGCACATCATGCAGAATGTATGTAAACTGTAAATGAAGTTGAGAAATGGTTGACTGTAAACCAGGATTAATTTAATAATCTTTTTATAAGTGAACTATTTTATGGATTTATTGAATTATTTTATGAAAATTCTATCATTATAATTGGAATCTTTTAAGTATGATTCAAATACAATGATTTTAAACATCTTCCTACATTTATTTATTTGTTTTTACTTGTTATTAACAGTTAACAAAACAAATCTTGTTGTTTTAATTTCCTTACATTAAGAAAATCTTTTTAGTAAATAATCTTTAAATTGAAATAAGTGCCATGTTTTCTTATCGAGTCAGAACACGTATCGCGTTATGCCTAAATTAAGAGTATTCGAGTTAGAATTAACGTTAAGTTTCGTGTTAAGCGTATTTTTGGTCGACATTCCCTTAATTATAAGGCGTTTATAATTGCACGATAAAGAGTTTTATGTAGGTCAGCGTGTTATTTCATTCGCCGATTTCGCTTGCGTGTAATTTTCTTTATTATATTTCCCCGTCGATTCCATCCAGAACAATCTCGTGACGATCGTTGTTCCTTTCCCAGTGAAGGGTCGAACATTTAAAAACTGAATCCTAATTAAAAAAAAAAGAAACAGGAAAAGTAAAAAAAAAAAAGAAATTAAAGAAGATAGGAACAAAATCGATCGTTGCAGATTTTCATCGATCGAATTTAACGATGTTTTTTAGATTCGATATTGAAATGAGAAAATCCATGTAACTAGTTGAACAATCGACAGCTCGATTCTCCCTTTTTTTTACCATTTACAATTCTATAGTCGAAAGTCTTTAAAATAAGAAACATACTTGTCAATATATTTAGGATATTCAATTTATACAACCGTTAGTTGGAAAGTAATCGAATTCGTAATGTATGGAGAAAATATGGAACGATGCGTGACAATTTGTCTTTGTTATGTTTTCATCCATCAGTTGCCATTTCTTTCTATTTAAATGTATCTTACATCGAATATCTTTAAATTTTGTATTCCCAATAGAGAATGTACAATTTTACATTATTTTCCGATTTCATTATACATAGTTTATTCTACAATTCGATATAAAAATCATTGTTATAAAGTTCAGTACATATACCTAGTGAAAGTGGAAAAAATATTCATCATCATTGTAAAATTTATAATAATCGTATAATCTTTCTTTCATTCTAGTATTTCATCATCCAATTTCCTGTGATTTCTCGATAATTATTATTTTTATCTAATTTTACAAAGACAAATATAGTATACAATGACAAGAAGCGAGGATAAATCCATACAACTGAATAACTGCCAATGTTGCAACAAAGTCAATAAAACAAGAATTGTTTATAGATGATCCAGCTGTCGATCGATCAGCCTGAGTAGATTACGTACAACGATTTCGTACTAATGTTACATAACTTTTTGCAAATCTCGTAACATAGATTACCGAAACCTTTATACCATTTTTCTTTCTTTCGTATTCGTCTCATCGTTTGTACATCGATTTTTATTATCCAAAATACGTGGAAAATTTTGGTTTCAGCGCTTTTCCTTTTCATCAAACCGAATATGTTGGGACTATTGTACATAAATAGGCTCAAACATGTAACAGCGACAAGACAACAATTACAATTATTGTAGAAACGATGATGTCTTACGAAATAAACTACAGATTAATGGACGTTTCTCCAACGAGTATTTTTCAAAGCACCATCGCACTAAAACTATGATAAATACAACATGAACATATTTAAATAATCGAATCCGAATTGCTTTTTTAAACAATTTTAAATTATTTATAGCGATCAAAACTTTTTAAAGAAATTTAATTTATTCTTTTCAATTTTATGACCAATTTTCTTCTGAATATTTTCATATCGTACTTTGTTGATGCGAATTCATGCCAAACTTTGCAACAGATAAATTTGTTTCTTATCTTATAAATGTTTGTTGAAAATTAATATTAAATAATGAAGAATTAATATATTACACAAATTGTACAAATAATTATGGAAATTCTTTATTGTTATTAAAGTCAGACTACTTAAATAACTAATAACGTTTAACGTAATAATAATTATCCTGTATAATAACTTATATCTACAATATTAATAAGTATACGATTTAAATATCGCAGACATTTTATTCAGGTATTTTGCGGAACAATTTCTGGCGATAAAATCGATAATTTTGGAAATTCCAAATTAGCTTCTATCTTCCTGCAAGAGAGTCTTTAATTTTTCGATCGATCCATTGACGATAATGAGAAACCCGAACATAAACACCGGGCTTATTGGCTCTTCCACAGTGTTGTCCCCAACTCGTAAGTCCATACAACGTGAAAGCTCCTACATCGAAAAAAAGACAAAAAAAAAGAAAAATTAATAAATACATTGTATTACAAATATTACACGGAATTCAATTTGACTATATAAAATATTGATTCTACTATAGTAATTGAATGAAACAAGATAATATTTCTAATAAAAGATTCACTTCTTAAAAACAGAAGACTCGAATTAAAAATTGTAGAATTTTTAATAATCAATTAACTTTGATTTAGCAGAATACATTTTCACTGATTTGTTGTTCATAAACTACACAATGATTTGACAATAAACATTCAACTAGATGTATTTACTATAAAAAATATTAATTTTAAAACATGCTTTAAAAATGTATGTAAAATACGAGCTTTTTAAATAGTCGTTTCGTTCTATATCGGATACAACGTGGAAAAGTTTAATTAATTTGTCAAACTTTCGTAACATTACCGTTGTGTAAGCACACCAATGGTCCACCAGAGTCTCCGTCACAGGTGTCAATACCCTCATCGAGGTATCCGGCACAAACCATTCCATCGCTGATTGCACCCTCGCCATAAACGTGTCCGGCACGACACACGGACTGATCTAATAACGGTATCCAGCCGTATCTCAGATCTTTGGAATGAGCTATACAGCAAACGAGCAACAACATATTATAGTCTCGAAGGAAATCCTCGAGTTCGTAGAAAATTATTTTAGACTCGATTTGAAGCTGATTATCCATTGAAGCGAGAAAAAATAATTTCGTATCAATAGTTAAAAGATTCACGCTAAAATTTTCTCTGAATTTAGTTTAATATTATTTCGTACCTCTGGAATTTAATTTAATGGCGCTTGATAATTTTTAACCCTAATAGTTAATCCATATATTATTACCAATTCTAATATTTTATACAATTTATAATACATAAATATACATTATAGCAGTTTTAATATACGTATACTTTTTAAATAATTTTTATTTTCAAATACATAATATAATATATAATTTTATATTCCTATATTTTTTTTAAATTGCATGTTACTGAGCATTTCAATATTGATATTAATTGATTGTTATCTTACTGGTATATATAGTTTATCATTCAGAGAAAAAGCTTATAATAGTCTTGGAAAATTCTAAAAAATGGATTATTATCAGAAATTAACTTATCACGTATGAAAGATAAATTTTTGATGGCAAATCGAAAGGAACTTCTAATTAAGCAACCATCCACTTAACAGGCTAATGATATCTTTGACGCGCCACTTACTCGATTTCCCAGTCTCGATGCTGCCAAATCCACTAATGCTGCAATTAAGACCTGCCCGATACTCGGTGTTCTCGGATGGCAGGCAAATTGGCATAACATCTTTTCCAAGAGGAATTCCTCGTTTCTTCAGCAACACGAGAGCGATATCGTTGTTCATTCGATGCCCTTTACGGAACTCTTCGTGAACGTAATAATCTTCGATATCGGCGTCGATTTCAGTTCCTTCCGTAATCTTTACGTATTCACATAATCATTACAAAACGTATTTAAATACATATTTTAGTATGAATGTTATTTAATTAAAATTTTACACTTAATTAATTTTATACTTGATTAATTTTATACTTGAAGAATTATTAGATACGAAAGTATCTAGGTAATTTTTCTAATAAATAATTTTTACCTTGGGAGCACTCAGAATGAAAGGTTTTAATTACCTCTGTATTGTAATCACCAGCACGAACGAAATAGGTCCCTTTATTGTATCCTTGCAAGCAATGTGCAGCGGTGAGCACATGCAACGGAGAAACAATTACCGCTCCACACCAATGATTCGATCTACTATGTCCTCGTACACGTATACTGGCCTACGAATATTGTCAAAAAAATGTTAAAAAGTTACAATAACAATATTCCACTGTGTATAAAAAGATGTATTTTTATGTTTCTAGTTAATTCTATAAATTCAGATGTTCGTAAGTGGTATCCGAAAAACAGTAAAAAGAAAAGAAATTTTAAGGGAAGGGAAATTGATTACTATAAATTTGTGATACGTAAATTCTATTTAGAATTAATCTATTTTCGTAATTTAATAATGTAAAATTATTCAGAATTATTCAAATTTTAATCGATTCAAATTTAAAATCGAATACTCTATAAAAATGTAAGTTAATTAACATTTGTTAGTTTAACGTTGGTAAAACGTAGCTTCTTTCGACTAAGGAAAAAGTCTAATGTACCTGCCAAGGATAGGATCCTTTCGGTGCAATGTTACCTCGCACCACCTTTTCGAATATAAGATCCTCATCCTCATTGAAGTCTTTAAATCGCCTACCGCAATTGGTCGGAAGTATATCATTGATGTCCTTCTCTGGCAAACGTGACACAGTCTCCCAGCGCAACTGCAATTATTTATTCGGTGATTGCATTCGTGGATTAAGCGGACGAAGGAGATGATCAAGGTCAAGGATTCAAGTAAACAAGCCTCGTAATCGTTGCGTAAGCTCATCATTTATTGAACTAAGATTAAGTGTGCTATCGATCGTTTACAAATCTCTCGATAGTTTACTATTACAACATAGCACCGATTGAGCCATTGAGTATTTGTTTTAAGCTTTAAAAATTATAATAAAATTACATCATAACATTAAAAACTGAAATATGTCAAATTAATTAATAATTAATTAATATTACATTATATAAAACTAAGTTCTATTATTGAACTAAGTATTAAGTAACTTTGAAATTTTACCTACTATAGGAGTAAATGTTTCTGAAATTATTTTTATACAATCCAGGTTTCCTTCTGATCGTATATAAAATTTGTTTTTATTTGAAATTAAATCATGAATGTTGGCCTCTATGTTAAACGATAAAATTAAATTAATTTTCTAATTTTTAATTTAGCTATTGAACCTTGTCTACGCAAGAGTAAATGTTTCTGCAGCTACTTTTATAAAATCCAAGTCGCAAGTTCGATTGTACAAATTATTAATATAAATTGAACTTTACATATAAGTCTCTATGCCAAGAAATAAGATTAAATTACGAATTGATTCGCTAATTTTTAATTTGTTCGCAGCACAGCCATCGCTTTAACGTCTACAGCCAGTAATGGATTTGATTAAATATACATCGAAGGAAATTACGATCTGACTTAGAATTTACGGCCTCTGTCGAGAGAGAATGTTTCAATTTACCTTGGAATCGTTAACGTCTCCAGGTGTACAAATCACACCTGCGTCCTCGTCGTGATTGCAATTATGTTGACCCCAGTGATTGTGCTCGCATCGATACAGCTGGGTCTCGTTTCCGTAACAGAAAACCTTAATCCGAAAAATGTTACGCTTAAATAAAATTAAACACGAACGGGAAAGTGTAAATTTCGAATTTTTACAATTTACTAACTAACAACACCTTGTACTAATATGGAGAAAATTAGTAACAATGAAGAAATATTCCTATTTTTTAAATTGTACAATTAGTAAATAGCAATAAGAAAGTAAAAATTTAAAGACGGTAGAAAGGAAATATAAATATATGTACACTGAGATGAATGAAATTAATCTTGGAAAATATTATTCGATATGAAGTAGTATAAATATAAGAAACACTTAACAAAGAAGCTACGCGTTATTAGTACAAAACGAAGGACTGCGTATTACCTAAATTAATTGATAATTGATAGAAATAAATGCCTAGAATTTATTTGATATATATTAGAATATGGTGATAATTAAAAAGCTTCCAACACTATTCTTCGTTTGACAAAACTTACTTCATCCAGCCAAATTGGTCCTTCTCCTGGACCAAAGTAGCCGTCTTTCTTTGAAGTTGCAGGTCCACCGTATCCCAAGGATCTACAAATCACCGTTGCAGTTGCAATTGAGAAATCATCGTCACAAACGGTACCCCATATACCATGATGGCGAACTTCGACTCTTCCTTCGAGTGGCGAACTTCCATTCGCTAAACGTATCTCAAATGGTGCCTAAAATGAACATTTACGCAAAAGTTTTTAAAAGTTACGATTAATACAATTCTATAAACACATTATTAGTATATACAACATCAATATTTTCTCTCTTCTTATTTAGTAGAATCTCAAATCTGGTAGAATCTTAATTCGCTGTCGTGTTGGAATATTGTAAAAACCATCTAAATTAAAATTCCTAATACTCTAAATTTAATACTTGAAAGAATATCGTAACATAACATTTTCA
Organism: Bombus fervidus; assembly: GCF_041682495.2. Lineage (NCBI taxonomy): Eukaryota > Metazoa > Arthropoda > Insecta > Hymenoptera > Apidae > Bombus > Bombus fervidus. Next base: position 13,261,358 of record NC_091524.1, read on the forward strand.
AAAACGTATAGATGATTAATAAAACCCTAAGTGAAAAAGAATCTTAACTCACTGCCTTATTCAAAGCGACTAAAACTCGTCTAAATTAAAACTCCCACCTAATATCCCAACCTCTACACTTACAAACCATCATGATACAACATATTTTGCGAGAACATACGCGCGATCCATATTTCTCGCCAATATTGCTCTCAAAATCGATTCGTCGTACCAAATCATTCATACTATCGAACTCATTTTTCAATCACCTGCCAATTCCACGTACAGAGGCACAGCACAGTGCCACCGACGTTGTAAGAAGCAGAAAAGCTTCCACTTTAAAATGCTTTTTGTTTCAAGTCGACACGACTTTCCATTCCTGAGATATCGCCGTTCAAAGCAAAGCCTAATTTTTGCCGCTTTATGCTTCTGTCTCGCTCGCACAGTCGAATCTCTCACTCGCACGCTTCACTGACCTGACCCACGAGTGGGCCACGTGCGCTGGTCAGCGACAGACGTCTAGTCCGCTTTTTTGCTACTGCCAGCCGGGCGTACGCATTGCCACGAAAAAAAGTAGGTCACACCGTTTCCGAGGATTTTAAACCCCATTCATATCGTATGTTTTGTACGGTAACTTTAAAACGTTATATCTCCGGAACGAATTAGTGTATCGATTTGAAACAAAATGGATTTTCAAGAGCATATCTTCCTCTATCTGCTGAGCATGATAAGTTATTGATTTTTTATCTTTTTATAAAAGTTTTTCTATAACCAGGGTTAATCTTATATCGAGAAGTTATATCTCCGGAACGAATTAAGATATCGATTTGAAACAAAATGAGTCTTCTAGAGTACATTTTTCTCTATCGGAGGATGATAAGCTATATTTTTTTTTTTTTTTTGCTTTTCATTTTTGCAAAAGTTTTTTATGATCGCAGATAATATTACATCGAAAACAGGTTTACCGGTATTTTTTAACGCGTAAAGTTTCTGTGCTGATTAAGAAAATTGCCATAGACAATAAGACCTTTACAAGCTGTATTAACGATAAAATTATCGATGAATGAAGCGTAGAATTTGTAATGAAAGAAGACAAAATGAATGAAGTACGAAAAAACAGATAACGCGAAGGCAAAAGATATCTTTGTATAAATGTTTATAAAAGATGTAAATAGTAATTTCCAATAAACGTCCAAATTTTTTAATATCAAAATTTACGTTTACAAATTCCTAATTCTACTCACGTCGCAATGTTCAGCACTCTCATCGGAACCATCTGGACAGTCGACAACCTCGTCGCATATAAACGCGGTTGGAATACACGCCGGACTTTTGTCGCACTTCCAGTGACCCTCCTGACAAGTATTAACTGCAGTCTTACAAACGATACCTACTGCTTCTTCTGGCTGACAGTTATGCACACCCCAGCTATAAAACGAATCAGAATTTTTACTTAAAAATTCAAACAATTGAATTTTTTACTTAATCAAATTTGCTAGAGATTCTAAATGATGTATATAGGGTACTTTACGATGTTTTAAATTAAAATTACCCGTCAAAATCGCATTCACGTAAAGAAGTTTCGTTGCCTCGACATTTCAATTGATCTACCATGAATCTGGTGGCTGGATTCATATTTCCAAAGAATCCCCCTGGCGTAACTTCCAAAGCACCAAGACCAAAACCAAGCTCTTTGCAAATTACTTCGGCATCGATCATTCCAAACCCATCGTCGCACACTTGTCCCCAAACACCCAAAACTGCAAAGATTTTTTACGTATAGTCAAGTCATTTGATTTTAAAATAGATAAATCTTTCAGAAAATATTATTTTTTGTCATTTTTATACTTGATCGTCTTCGGCGTAAAATTCTGTGCTCGGTGATTTACTTACTTTTAACTTCAACTCTGCCTTCGTAATTATTTTCCGAGCCAGCCAGCCGAATCTGATAATCTAAATTTTCTACGGTACAAATGCTTTCATCGCTACGATCATTGCAGTCATTTTTTCCATTGCACACTTGTGTTTTATTTATGCACTTGCGGTTCTCACACACGAACATTCCATTGCAATCGATGCTTCTATCCTTCATTTCATAGTAATCATATTCTTTGTTAGGTTGCAAGGATCCTGTCATTCCCACGTTGCTGTCGCTTAACAGACAAATATTTCCTGCTGCTCTGGAAGTAAAATTCATTTTTAAAATATTAAAAATTGTACACTATATGTTTATATATATATTGTGCAATTTTTAAAGTTCAATTGTTCCTACTATGGCCACTATTTGGACTTAGCGATTAGTAACCTTGTACTTACTTATGTGCAAAGGATCGGCAGGTAAAATCAGCCTCTTTGCATCTGAGGGCGCACGTCTTCAACGGTGTGTTCAACCACTTTTGAACGTCGTACCCTTCTAATTTGTGCTCGGAATACTTTTGAAAAAAGTCCATGTGTGAAACGCAATCTCTCTCGTCTGCTCCATTTGTGCAATCCTTGAAATATATCGAAGGTCAATATATATTGCTAATTCATACCACTGTTACTTAATTTCGATTCTATTTTAGTATGGTATATTATGTACTTCTTCTCCATCGCAAACCCATGGTGAAGGAATACACTCTTCTGGCATACATTCGAAATGTTTAGGCTTGCATCGACCCGTTGCAAGTGATCTCTGAGAACCTGGAGAAACAATTGAACGTAGACGTTAAAATTAAGACGTACAAAAAACCTGACATAAAGAATTATTAAGCATAATATTAGCAACGAAAATTAGAAATTAATATAACGGAAAATTAGTAGTGTCATGCGAATTTTATTACACAAAGCACACCTGTATTTCCACAGGGTGGAATATCGCAATGCTCTTGTTCTCCGCGTGATCCCGTGTAACACCATGGCCTACTTTCTCTGTTCGGATTCGGATTTCTACAGTAATTGTGGCTTTTCAATTTTTCTCGTACATCTTGATTAAGAACCTAAGACACACAATTTATTGTAACTCTCTCGTATGTAATCATAAAAGAAACATAAATCGTAGAAGAATATAACGTATGATTGAGTATCTAAAACGATCTTTTCTTATTTCTCAGATTTAGACGAAGAAGAGTAGAAAAATATAAAATATCATGGGAGTAGGTGTAACGAATATAAAAACTAACATGAATCGCGAGTGAATGAGCAACTCTCGGATCATTCCATGACAAGCAATCCTTCCCTGACGCTGACACATTCGCAGTTCCAGCATACTGATTTCCTTTTCCATAAATGCAACCTAAAAAGAACGAATAAAAGCTAAATGTGATTGATAGAGAAAAATAATTAACGAACAAAAATAAATATTAATTTATAATAATTCATAATAATAATTTTATTTTAATTAAAAAAGTCCTCCCACTGTTACAAGCATAAAATTTCCGTATTCATCTTCGACTGGACAGTTAATTGAGAATCAAGAGGCCAGTTAAAATATTAATTAAAAAGTAATGTTCGTACCAATGTCGTCGTAGGGCCTCTCGCAAATGTAAGAGTGACCTTCGGCAGAGGAAGCACAGTCCTCGGCATCCCAAAAGAAGTAATCAGCAAGGCAAGTCGAGTCTGGCCTCTCGTGACATGGAAATTTGCGCTTCATTACGATACAAAGAGGGCGAATACCCGCGGACGAAGGGTGTTTCTTGTCCTCCATCCAACCTGGCCACCATTTCGTAAACCTAGTTACAATTAATTGGTATAAGATGTCGGCAGCTGTGGGTACAATGTTCATATTTGTGAAATAGTTTAATTCCTCGTTTCAAAATTAAATAAATATCGCAATATCTGCAACATGTACACATTATAATATTTTTAACTTATGATCTTAAAAAATATCCATTTAACTTTGATTTAAATTTTACGAATGATAAGACAATGGATTGACTTGATAACGCAAGTTATACGGTATACTTGTACGTTTCAAAAGAATTGCAAACCATTGCCAAAAAATACATATAGGCAACAATTTTTTGTAGGATTGATAAGGATTCAGAATTCGAAAAATTGCAGATTCTTACAAGAATTTATAAGCTTTATTATAATTGGAAGTAAACGACGTTCTCGAACTTAGTCATTTGATGAAAAATATCGACCCTTATTGGATGAAATGTAATTTTAAAAATCAAAAAATAAATAATGTACCTAAATTTCGCGCGAGAAGAATCTTCCCAAAGCCACAGGGTACGATTCAGAGTAGTGAGACCAACGCCGGAAGTCATTATCGACGTGACTTCCGGTCGCGTTTGCAAGACCCATTCAGAAATGAAATTGTTCTCCGCTTGACTGGTAATATCGATGAGTCGTGACTGTCTCTGCGTGCAATAATCGAACGCATCCTGATGGTTTAAACCACTCGCCGGTTCAGCTAAGTGATAACATTGTCCTTCGTATGGTATCTCATCCTTACGACAGTGAGAAATGCGATTTAGTACACATCTTACACCAATCGCGTCCCTCTCCACGCGACATTTTTGTTCATGAGTAAATCTGAAAGATGAAGAATAAAATTTTTGTGTTATTGGTTCAAAAAATGTATATTTAATAATAAATGTTCAGTACATCGATGAGATCATAGAGAAAAGCAAATTGCAAAAGTCTAGAATCAATCTGATTGATTTAGAATTATATACATTCTTTTAGACATATTGATTATATGTAGAGTTGTTCCTCGTTTATTATAATACCTAAAATTAAAGAAATTGTTTAAAATAATGCCAGTGATTGTTTGATTTTGTAGAGTTACCCTGATAATATGATTTAAATATTACAATACGCTGTTAAGATAAAAAATTAATTTTATCTTCAGGAACCAACTTCAAAAATGTTCCCAGTCTTGATACTGGAATAACTAAACATATTGCATTCACAATTATGTAATATTTAAAATTCATCCATAATTACTATCATTATCGCATCAAATCTAAACAGAGGATTTTTAACGCAATAAAACGTCATAAAATCCAAACAAGTACTGTAGACATAAGAACTACAAGCAATAAATCTGTCTTCTAAATAAATATTTTTTGTCGAAATTCACAACTCAGCAATGAAATTTCTCAATTCCAGATTACATTTTCAAAAATGTTTTCTCGAAATTTCTAAGAACGTGTCGTTCGTAATATGCTTCAAGGATTTACGCAATATTTGTCTGGAATATCAGCGACGTCAGAAATTTCTTATCTAAAAAAGATAGTAAAGAATCGTCATCGATATGGCGCCTTACTTGCACGATTGAAATTTGCCCTCGTTGCCTTGACACGAGACAGAATTTGCGGCGATCCAAGTTGGCACTCCGTTTCGAGTATTTCTCCCTTGCCAAGCCATCTCGGCGCCTCTGTGAAGAACAATGGAATTTTTATCACTTTGTGTTCATGTTGCATTCATGTATTCCATGTTGTTGCAGAATCTCATATGAGCAACATACATTTTAACAAATTATTCTTATAAGATACATCGTTATACTATATGTGATATATTGGAGAATTTTTGAAAACGGAGAATGTAAATGTAAATTAAATGTAAAATATAAATGAGCGTGATAAAGAACGCGAAATAAAGTGAGAATTCTTATAGAACTTTTATAAATGCAGAAGTTATTTTCACTGCTGTGCGACTTAAATTAGTATAAAGAGGAAAATACAAAATAAACAAAATTTTTACAGAATTATAAATGTAGGAATATTTTTCAGTACCTTAGAATTTAAACAAATATAAAAGGAGAATGGGACATAAATTTTATCAATTTGAATGTATATTATAAAATACCTGGAATATCCAAGTTGTTTGCATACAACATGTGCTTCCTTCAAAGTCCAGCTGTTTCTCGCATCGCAAACGATTCCCCAACCAGGATTCGTACCTTGAACTTCGACATATCCATCGTGAGGACCAGAACCCCCTCTAAGTCGAATCACCTGGGAATACGAAAATTATATTACTAAGAATAAGATACATTCACAAGCTAAAAGACATTCGTTGAATTTAAAGAAAATATTTTCGCAAAATGCATAATAGAAGCAATTGTTTTATACGTTGAAAATTAATTACATGCTGTATCTCAACAACAAAATATTTATATAATAACGATTGTAATATTGATAAAAATACTTCTAAATCATACCTGGCCGGAAATTGGTGTTGGCAAAGTAGTCTTTTTGGAGTGATCTATCGGTTCTACTGGTGGAATGTAGTACGATGGGAATGGTGGCTCTTCTGTAAAATAATATTTCCACTTTAAGTATTGCATTGTGATTTATAAAACTTTGGGACAACTATACCTTGTCATTTTTAAGAATATAATATATAGTCAAAAATTTCTGTATTTAAATTAATCGATAGTATTATTTAAGATATCCCGTAAGTATAACGCGATATGTGTCGATTCTTTCTCTTTCTTTTTTTTTTTTTTGTCTCGGTATATTAATTGAGAATAAAATTACCGAAACCAAAAAATTAAATAATCAACTTATAAACTATCATATGCACTAGAATGTTATTAAAATTTCAAATTGTTTCAAGCGCAATGTCAAAAGATCATTCCAAAAGCAACTCATGCCAAAAGCCAATCAATTATGTAAGAAACTCAATTGTATGAAACGTAAATCAAACACTTACCTATATCTTGCTGAATTTCTAGTTGAAACGACTGTAATCTTCTTTAAAAACATAAATCAATAGACTGCGGACTTTTATACAATTTCATTTTTTTACGAATAGGACTAGTGAAAATTACACATCAATTTGTTTCATCTACTAGAAATTATGACGAATACTTCGCCTTGGATATTTTATACATTTTTGTATGCTACATGCATCTCTGGGTTTTTACACTGTTAAATTCGTCATAAATGCATAAAAATCCGCGACCTATAAATCGACATTAAACTTACTTTCTTCGAACGGAGCGGCCTCGATATTAAAAAGGTCTAGATCCGAGTTCTTCTTATTAATTTTCATAACAGAGGTAGACTCGGTAGCAGTCTGAGTTTTATTCTCGTAAACCAATACCGGCTTCCAAACTTTCTTATCATCCAACACGTCCACGTCAGGTTCGTAATCAGGCTCAATGATATCCGGATAATCGTTGCTCGGAGGATTTTCATTCTCTATCCACACAGTAGGCAAGTTCGAATCAGTCGTCGTAATTATTTTATCTTCAGCTGTATCGGTACTCTTCTTTTTCTTCTGCGATGAAATTGACGCGTACGTCTCTGGAATTCGTTGAGTCGTACTACTGACAGTGGAAGGCAAATCGCTGGATCGATCACTGGATTCTTCGTACGGTGGTTCGAGATTACTCGATGGAACGAGTGGATATTGTCCAGTGACGTTTGGTGTGAAATTCGGAGGAGTCAGCTGATTCCTGATCGTAAAATTTGGATTAAACTCGTGGTCTGTTGGTTCGATGAGCGGTGGTTGAAGTTCGAAGGATGGAGCAGGTGGATGTTGCCAACCAATGGAGAACGTTTTGTTTGTCTGAACAGGTTCGTATGGCGGTTGCAAATGGATAGATGGTACTGGTGGATAATAGTTATCGCTTCGTGAGAAATTTACTAAAAGCGGAAAGAGCAAGGACCAGTTGAGAGTTGGATATGGCGGCTGAAGATTCGGTGACGGCACGAACACGTGGTTGTAATTAGTACCTGTTAAATAGAGGCCATTTGTTACCATGTTTCAGGCTTTTTGACGTTTCTGTATCGTGTTCTCTTTACAGCAAGAATGCAACATGAGAATTAAAAATAATAATCTACGGATTCTATAATTCTAATTGAATTTCAACAATAAAGAAAAATCACGTTGTTGATTTATATTATCATGAAAAGATTAACGAATTAAAAATAAATATTACCTGATCCTGCTAAATCTCTAGAACTCGTAAAATTCACGTAACTTGTCAATTTTGGATCTCGAGGATCATTTCCGTAAGAATATGTATTTTGAATTTGTGACTCGTCATTGGATTCAGGTGGACGATTAACTGAAGTAATAGGTGGTGGTTGAAGAACTGCAGGTGGTATGTGATCAAAATTCGTCATTTGAGAGTTAACGTAGAGATTCTCGTCGTTTTTGCTGAATTCTTTCGGCCCACGAAGATCATTCGGCCTGTAAATTCTCGTTTTCGAATGGCCTTGATTCATTTCGATTTCCTTCGTGATAAAATGGCCTCTTGTGCCATTTATATTCACGTATATGCCATTTGGATAAGAAAGTTTCGTTGAATTGAACGAAACAGTTTTTACTCCTACAATAAAAATTGATAAAATTATACAGAGGGAAGGTCCGTTTTGTTACGAACTGTTCAAATGCCTTTGGAACTTCAAAGGGTTAAAGTACATTAAAATGTACCCTACCTGGCCCATGTTGCCCTTTACCATGCAGAAAAATATTCATTTTCGACGCCCATGCATCTAACTTTGAATCTGCTTGCTTATCAGCTGTGCTCTGATAAACATCTGTTCTAGATCCCCAATCACGAACTTTGCCATCATCGTTAGTAGGAGCTGAAAGAAAAGATATTCTTAAAATTGTTTATTATTTTATGTTACTTACCCAGAAACAGTAACAACTTCAAAACACCCAGCAAGGCAATATATTGACAAATACTTATGTTGTTTGTTTCCCCTCTTTCCGACATCTTCATTCAATCACGTGATTTGTTATAAAAAAAATTATAAATAAAGTTTAAATAATTATATTATTTTGTTATAGTTTGTTAAAATATTTACCTGATTTATGGCAATCGTAAAATCGATCAATGTCTTGATTCGCCCGAAATAAAGATTATAGTAATGAGTTATAGTATTATAATTTTACTTACAACTTATTGCAAGAGAATTCCTTTAGAATTGTGTTTTTAACATACGTGTAATACCGTCCCAGTGTTTTTACCTAAACTTTTTAGTCGTAAGATTTTTTTATTTTAGTGGATGACGTAAATCAGGATGATTCAATGATAAATAAGAATTAAATGTTCGTACTCATAATGCAACAAAACATGCTACGAGAATAATAACCCTCATGCATCAGGCCTTTGTGTGGACTTTTATTTCAGTTAAACATGTTTCGTTCGAAAGCTCCAGAAAGCAAAATATTCGAGCAAAAAGCGAATAAACAAATGATCGTTAAGTAATAAACATAACAATGCCAAACAAATATTGGAACAATTAAAGAATATGAATAAAATGTCTCGTATATGTACGCAGTATCTATATGCGTGTAACTTTTGTATACATTTTTAAATTCGTTTTAAAATTCAATATAATCACGATAATCGTGTCTAGAGCGCGAATGTTTACGCATTTATAGGAAATTTCAAAGTGTACAAATGTACAGAACGATAATATACAGATATATAAAATATCCACAATATACTTAGTGGGTGACAAATTTCAAGAAATGTCGTATAACGTACGATGTATATTCATAAAAATTTTCTATAGTAAGCATACAAATACTTTTACGAGCCACTGTGTCAGACAATCAACCCATATCACACAAAGTTTGAAGAAAAAAAAATTAAAAATCACCTTGATCCCAGCGTCGATTCTGATTCTGATTCTGATTTGGCATCTGTCCTGGACCGTGTTGACTCCAGCTGCTAAGAATAAACGTATTTCCTGTTGGCACTGGTTGCCAGCTTGTCCTATTCTCCACAGTTTGTACATTGAATCTGGAATTGTCATCCACTGACGATTGAGAGTTACCATCGGTGTAAACATTTGGGATGACCGTTTGATCAGATCCCGACTGGGGGAATTCAGGACCACTTCTCCCATACTCCTGCCTGTTAGGTGTGAACTCTTGGCCTTGATTCACATTAACATGACCTCTATTAGAAGAATAATCAAATCTTCCATCGGAAGTCTTATGATCCTCAGTCTGATCAAAAGGAGGCTGTTGCGTCTGTTGACCAGATTCTTCTCCATGCCATGGAAAACTAGGAACAGCCTCTGGTATACCTTTGTTATTATGATGATAATGATGATGCTCGTGTTGATATCCGTGATTAGAATGCCAGCTTCCAGTCTCGCTTCCTTGGTCCCCAGGTCTTTGGGGAAACGAATGACCGTTTGGGGGCGCAGGCTGCTGTGATTCAGTGTTTTTATTGGGATCATAAATTGGTCCGTGCGGATAGTGATGGTGATGATAATGGTGATGAGGCCAATTATTATAATTATTCTGATCAATCGGTCCGTGATTGTGATGGTGCCATTGGAAGTGTGGATAGTCTGAACTTGATGTATGACCCCATTGACTATGACCTTTGTGCCGATGGTGTTCATTAGAAGATCCATAATGTGTGTTGGTATTAGTAGGAGGTTGGCCTTGAGAATAGGGTGGCATGGCAGTCGTCCAAGCACCTGGTTTCCAGCTTGGTATCCACGTCGGTCTTAAAGAATCCCAATCTGTTCCTGAAGGAGTTATTGTTACTGGATGATTGGGATAACCGTGTGAGTAACCTGGTCTGTAATGACCCTGTGATGTGTGGTTGTGATGGTTAGTATACTGCCAAGTTCTGGAGTCTGTGGAACCGTGGGACGACCAGGGTTTGAAGGTGGTTTGTGAACCGACTGAGTGTTGCGTTTGCGATGGTTTATCTGCGTTAAAATAAATTGTATGTTTATTATACTTTATAGGAGAGTATTGCTTACTATTAAAAAGGGGATTGAAATAGTTTTGAATTATTGAATTAAGTAGTATAATTTTATTAAATAAAATAACAAATAATAATTATAGATAAAATTAAATAGCATAACTTTTAGAGTCAATGCTAACAAATATCTCGAATTTGACAATTTTCGAAATATGCCACTCTTCTAATAAACGGACCAATCCCTTGTGAATACTAGGATGTCATTATATTAATATTGGTATAATTGATATAGTGGTATAATATTATTATAATACCAATATGACGTTGGAATAATATTAAAGTAATTATAATATGGTTTATAATAATATAGTATACCTTTGCTGCAACCAGGTACATTGTACGGCCAATCGCAGACAGAAATTGCAGGATTGAAGGCTGTACCAGGTCCACAATCCATGATAAATGTTCCACCTTTCACACATTGAAGAAATTTCTTACATGTATCTGGATGGGGCAGCAATCCTGTATAATCAACAGGACAAGAGATTTTCTTTGGCTGTTCAGTTGTATGGGATTGCAGTCTTCCGTTTCCATAGTCTTCGTAATCGGGAGGAACCATTGGTGTCGTAACCTCTTCTTTAGATTTTAGCGCATCTATTTGCCAAAGGGTTATTGATATTCTTGAATTAATTCTTAATATTGATTCATTGTCTATGTTATTAAGTTAATACACGCGAGAAATGTCGTTTCTCTGAAGTTCCAAACTTTTAATTCTATTTTTTTATTTTTAATTTAATATATTTTTATAACTGAATATTTTATTACCTTCGCAGCCTCTTACGTTGTGTGGCCAATCACAGACACTTATGGAAGGATTGAACACAGTGCCAGGACCACAATCCATAATATACGTAGCCCCGTTCGCACATTGTAAGAATTTTGTGCAATCCGAGGCATGTGCTATCAAACCTGTTATATATGGTGGACATCGTGGTTCCTGTAATTAAAATTTAGTATCACTTTCTAATTATTTAGAAATTATATTCTCAAAGTAGGCGTTTCAATCTTTAATTAATTATTCTTAAATAACTTAAATAAAAATTTTTTTAATTTTGCAGTAATCGAGTTCTATTATTACTGACGGATATAATAGACTAAATCTTCTCTCCTAAAACAAACATTATAATTAATATTTTGTAATTTTTAAAGCGACTGAAATAAGTCTTAGCTAAAACCAACTAAACAAATTATTTATTTAGAGGTATTAATTACCTACCTGTGGTCTTCCATACCCGCTGTAACCCTGATGACTACCAGACAACAATGGCTCGCGGCTTCCTGAAGAATCCAAATGCTCATTCGATGGAAAATCAGCCACTTCTCCGCCATAACACTTGACCTTGTGCGGAAAATCGCATTCCAAGGTGTCTGGATTGAAAAGGGTACCAGGAGCACATGGTTGAACAAAAGCTCTACCCTTCCAACAGCTTACGAAGAATTTACAATCAGGAGGATACACGAATTGCCCAGTGGAATCGAATTCCGGACATTGGACACCCCGTTTAACATCGTATCGAGCCACTGTAGATTTTTGAATCGTTGAAATAAGAATTTTTTCTTTTCGGGGTTTCTGGAAAAATTATACAAATCTTACAGTTATACTCTTAAAGAATATATTCTTCTTTAGATTTTTCTTTCTATGAAGAATTTAATGTTTTATCGAATATATCTTTTATTCGATCGAGTGTAATTTGTAGTAAATAAGAGCGAAGACAGAAAATAAAATTGTAGAAAGAGTTTTCCGAAACTTGAAATCTTTTTTTAATATTAAAAATTTAGAATTTAAGCAATTGACTCGAAGATAATATTTCAATATCATTAAGGGAAGAGAAGATTCTCCAAAGACTAGAGTCTTTTTGCAATGTTTAAAGTTTAGAATTTAAATAAGAAAAAGGAGAATATATTACCCCGCTATCAGGAGGTACTCCTTCGTAAAAGTCCTGGTCATCCTTTGCTGTTATCTGGAAATCATTTCCTTTCGAGGCTTCCTGTTTCTCCCCTTTATCCTTTCCCTTTTCCAAACCATCAGAATCCGGAAAAAGTTTTTTATTTTCTTGTTGCTCGAACTGACTGTACTCCAAGGAAGAATCATCATGTTGATCAAAATTTGTCGTACTTTGAGAATCATCTGCGACCTCTGTCCTTTGCTCGATATCACTTCCCTGATTTCTTCTCCAAGGACTCCACGTTTTTGCTCCAGCGTCTATCACATACGGTTCCCTGGAAGCAGGATTTTCTGGATCTTTCTGCCATTTTGGAGAACGCGATAAATCTTCGTTAGAATCGACTTTGCCAGGTGTATACCAAGGAAGCACTGATTCTCTTCGTTTCGGCGGTTTTGTCGTTATTTCTCTGCGATCGTAGATCTATTTGTAAATGAAAAATTAAGGAAAATGTGTAAAATAAATTATGAAATATCGCATTAACACTTGCTGCGGTCCTTCGATGTTTATGTTGCAATATAGCACTTGTTTTAACATGGGAAATTTAATTCTTTTAAGATGAGGGAAGCACGTAATAAACGTAGAATGTACTGCCATAAGAAAGAAGACATACGCAGATAATAATATGCCTGAAATTGTAAAATCGAGAAAATATTGATGAGTAATAATCCTTAGACCAAATATTAATCTCATTTAATCTGATCAGCTTGAATCTTTTATTTTCCTAAATTAATTATTACATGTATAATATACTAATAAGAATTTGATTTGACATTAAGACAGATATGTAGAAAAATGTACGTATTGTTATTAAAATATTTTGTAAATAATGGTAGATTTATATCAGATAATAATAAAGTATTTTAAGAAAAATCTTGATGAATTTCGAATTAATGTCACTTAATCAATTTCCAGCTCTATAACAACTGTTCACAACGAGAGACAATATTATGTGAAATCAAATATTATTACACGATTACTGTATTTCACTTTGCTTTTAATTTTTTATTTAAAAAATATAATCACAGGGATTAATAAAATGAATCATCATTGAGATTCACTACCAGAAACATCTTATGTTATATTTTTCTGTTTTAATCGTTGCAGACTACATTCTTTACTTTTATCGTCCACCTTATCAGCGCTTATCACGTCAATACATATTAATAAGCTACTTCTTTTCTACGACGATCATCAGTGCGAACGAAAAACAGGAACTGCGTAGAAGTATACGTAAAATAATACATTGTCGTGATTTAGATCTCTTTCGAGAATTGAATTTTAATTTACACCACATGTATCTTGATTTAATTGTTTCATTGTAAAATAATCATTTTGTGAACATCAGATTTTATTCTTTGTAATATTTTCGCTCGGTACCCGACAGAACTATCATATTTGTCAATTCTTGACTTCAAATACAGCAAATTCACATCTAACTATTAAAACATCATAGATTGCTCATAACTATTTTTAAAATTTCAAATTCATTCGTTACAATATTTTTGCTTCCCAACAGAACCCTTGATAAACTTTTTTACCAATCTTTTACTACTTACAAATTATTTTAAATACTTCCTCAAAATTGACAAGAAGGAGAAACCGAAAGAAACGTCTCCAAAACGAATCAGAAAAAAATTATTCAACTCGCTGTACCAGAAAGAAATGTAGAAAAAAGACAGGAATAAAAAATATTTTCTTAAATCATACGCAATATTTATACATTACCGTTCATAATTATTCGAACGAACTTCAAAAATTAATGGGCACTGTTTAAATAATTGATGTTTAGGATGTTGGTTAATTTTTAACCAATGATACGATCAAAATAGAATCTAACAATTTTATTTTACAGACTGCGAAAGTTTCTATAAATTCATATTTTTACAAAGGAGAATAACAAAATGAAGCTTAGACAGGTTTGTTTCATCCATTGAATTTTATAACAAATAACTGGATATTTTATATATTTTTGCATTTTTATATCGCGTTGTTCGGAAAATTCGTAGAGAAATTTAAAAACAATTTTAGGTACAATAACATAAGTATATCACTTTTTCCTTAGTTTTATCCTACGTACAAAATGATTTCGTGAGACCTTTTTGTAAAATTTTTCGTTCCTTTTAGCAACATATCTTTTGTACATTTTTATAAAAATCAGAAAAAACATTACGCCCATCCAATTAACATATAATGCTATACTTCTCATTGATCCACACATACAAACTGTACTGTTTTAGCGAAGAATAAAATCTTTTAGCTCAACAAGGAGTAATTTTTGATTATACAATTTCGATATTCTAGCAAACGAAACTAAATAATTCTTCAATAAATAATTCCAACTCCATTAAACGCAACACAAAATTTGTATATCGGTTGTCAAAAGTATTGCAAATTTTCCGAACAATCCAGCACCCTTAAATTCCCCATAAATGAATAAACATCCGCGGTCTAATAATTATATTATAATTATAGCACACAATCACGTCACATTACAACAAAACATGAATACATTGTTTACCATGCGTTACATTGTATATAATAATAATATAAGAATAAAAAGAAAGTAATTTATAATTTAATAGACGTGTCGTTCGAATAATAACGAGCGGTACCGTACACGTGACCACGTCAGAGAAAATCGGCTCTTGGAACAGACGACGATCTTCCGGTGAGGTGTTAAAATCACGTGACTGTTCAAGTATCAATCCAATGGTAAAGAACAAGAGAAGAAGGGAGAAAGAGCACGTACCGCGTGTGTGACAACGACGACAAAACAGAGAACGGCTAGAACAACGAGAAAACGACCGGTATACCGCGACATCATCCTCGACGCTTTGACGATACTGCTGGCATTACGGCAAGCTGACCCGGTTTTCCTTATGAAACTGTAGTTCGCGTTCACAATTGCGTCCCATGCTTACCCAGAAGCTGCACATAGTCGGCGTTCTTCGGAGAAAACGAGCTGCGCCACGATGAACGGAAAGGGTTATCGGTCGCAGAGGTCGAGGGTCAATGCAGAAATCAGCCGCTGGGAAAAAGAATCTCAAGCTGACGCAAAGGAACGAGCAAGATGACAAATAATCGAAACGGTTCGAGCGAGACCGGCTGGCACAACCGGAGGAAAAGAGAAAAACTTTATTGCGTTGGGTTGAAGGAAGACGAACGAACGTGCTTTTATCAACATGCTAATAAAGCCAGTGCACACAGAACTGTTTGCCAATTGACTCCAGAGTGAACAAATTGGCCCTCGTTGACAACGATCAGACACGAGGGCTGATAAAGAGACCGACTGTATAACTGCAAACACTACACCAACGGAAATACGAAAGGAGAAAGAGATGGAGATGATGATTCACTTTTTCTTTCTTTTTACGGGTTTATTCTAGTCGTGTTACATTTTCATGAAGCAGGTGTATGGTAGATGAACGAATGATCGTTCGAGTGAATCGATCTTTTAAGCTTCTTCGGCGGAAATAGAGAGCCCGATGATGAAATAGCTAGGTCGCTAATTGTCATGTCATAGACAACGATATATCGTAGAATACCTCGAATCCATTCAAACATGATTCGATACTTGGAACGTTTGAAAATCATGAACTATAGGTCTTCGTTAGTCTTTAAGATATCGATGAGTCTTGATTATTGTTCTCGGTAATTTTGAGAGATTTAGCTTCAAAGACTCGAAAGTTTAGCGGTTACAGTTAATACTTTATACGAGTATATTATACATGGCTTTTCGATATATCATATTTTATATAATATCGTAAATTTATTTTCGATATTATAGGTATATAAATACTATAATATTGTTAACAATATACAATTGAAACGTTTTAAGATTCGTCAGAACTTTGAAGACTGAAAACTTGCTATAACTTCAGATCCCCAGATTCAACATTAAAAACTGACAGGACTTGAAAAAGTTTTACATATCAAATTATATACAAAATGATTCGCATTTCGTTTCCAGCGTTGAAAATCTTCGAATCTCGTCGAAATTGAGATTTAAACTTGCATCGCTAATAGATCGATGCCACTCCCAATATCTCCGTCAAAATCTTTTAAGTCGCCGTTTCCTCAGTCGAAACATTTCTAATTTTCTGCTCGACTGACTTTACGGCCTTGCTATTTCACCAGGAGGGGCTATACTTCTTTGGCGAACGAAGACCACAATCGACGAATCCGCGTGCTTGATGTGAACAGGTGCCAGCCGCAGGGTCGAACACGTAAGTGGACATGCAACTTCCTAAGTTGCACACGCCTTTCCGACATACCAAATATTTCGTACAGTCTCCTGGATATGGTAGCACGTCGAACTCTTTCCCTTCCTGTGAATAAACAAGTGCAATGATAGAAATTATGGTTGGAGATAAAGCACGAAGAATATTCATAAGAAGAAATAGTACGGTAGAACTCCACTTATCTGAACTCTGTTTATCGAAACAGAATTCTAATTAATGTTCGATTACTTGATCCAATCGTGTTTTTTATTCGGAATAAATTTCCTAAGCTCGAGAAAAGTATAGAAAAATCATCGTTGATACGTATAATTTCCCATCTTATGTACGCATTTGCGGGTGGATTTCTTAAAATATTAAGAATCTTTTCGTCTGTTAAAACAAGAGATTGAGTTAACTGAATTACTACCGGTTGTATCCACTCGTTTGAACTTCTATTTATATATGAGTGTGTAAAGGAAGAGTAATAATTAATGGAGGAAATAAACTTCAGTCGAATGAACTGTTCTTGCTTCAACGAGTTTACATAAATGGAATTCTGCAGTAATATTATCTTGATTATGTCCTGCTTCAGCACTGAAACTGGAAAACACGTCAAAATGACAAATTACACGTTTTTTGGCAAACATTTAATTTACATTTTAAAAGATTATTAAAAATTATTGTTAAAATATTAGTAAAGATTATTATTTACGGATTATATACATATATACAGGCCCTTATATACATATATATAATTATATATACGTCACACTGCTTTAATTGTAATTATTTATTTATAATACATATATTTATTGTAAGTATAATTGATGAGAGAATTTTGAAGTAAAACTCAACAAAAAGCAATTATTTATAAATAATTCCTACACATTCTGAAATCGTAAGATATTTTTATAAATTCGTTCACCATATGTAACAAGTGGAAAAATTCGGAACAAATGATTGTGACAGTTAAACACATTTGAAAATTAAGACGTTAGGAATAATTCATGATATAAAAACATATGTAGATAAAATTATGTTGAAATAAGAAAAACCAGATACTGGGAAATAACTTTAGGTCTATGCTATCAGCATAACACAGACCTTATGTAATAAAAAATCTGTGATGTAAGAGGAAGCTGATAAATATTACTCAATTATCAATACTATACTATGGTATATGATAAAACAACTTTTAATGATAATTTTGTTTTTCTATTCATTGAAGAAATTAAAAATCATGTAACGTCGAAATATCATTAAAAATTTGATTAGCACCTTACGCGAGTATAATCACTTCCAATGGTTATAAATTGATTAATATATTTTACAAATAAATAAAAGGAATAGGCAGTGCAATTAATGAAAAAGACTACGAGATAGAATCTATAGTGATACAATACCCTGAAATGACAAGAAATAAACTTCAAGATTACTCTAAATATCCGGCAATAAGATAACAATAGCAGTTGCGAAAAGGAATGAACATCAATTTGCTTCAAAAGCATAAACAGAATTAGATATACAGCTGCATCGACACGGTGTAAATTTGTACGAGTATAAACTAAAGAAAAGTTACAATCGTATCAGCAATAATTATTAATAACAAAAAGACCTTCATTACCACTTTCATTCTCTTAGCAGTCGACACAGTGAAACAGTAACATAATACACACAGTAAGATCAACGATCGAGATGTCATCCTCTTGCATGCAAAATGACTGCTGTATTTGTTATATTTAATTGTACAGTACACTAATGATCAAATCGTTTCGGATAAGCTGCCAGCGTAGAGATCACGTTTCAGTGAATAAACAGCAAAATTATTTGACGAATATTTTTTTCCTCTTTTTTTTTATGTGCTATAAACTATTTGGTCGATTATCTACTTGATACACGAACGAAGGTCGTCTGTAGACTGTGCGCTCTTTGCGAGCAGTAGCCAGCGTGCATAGCACTTCCGGCACTCGTTGCTAAATTAGTAATTGTCAGCGACAGACACTCGTATTAGAATATTGCTGATAAATAATTATATTTAATCTTTAAAGATATGTGTAATATTCGCCGAGACATTAAAATTTTATGAGGTAGATAATTATCTCTAAAGCAATATATCCTAATTAATCGAAAGTGTATATATATATGTAAGTGTATATGTATATAAATAAGTACATACACACGTTATACATAAATTATGTGCGATTTGATTGTTGAAAAATTTAAAACCGTAATAAGAATATGAAATAATTAATGATATGAATTGAAAATAAATTTTATTCAATTATTCCACTTCTTTAAATTGTTTCACTTCTTCACATTCTCTCGCTGGTACATTTGTTCGTAAAAAAAGGAATATATATATATATTTGATATGGCGATATATTCTATAAATATTTGAAATTGTTGTTGCACAAATTATCCACGTTGCATACAATCCTGACGATTTTGGAGAGGATAGTCGCAGGTGCCGATGTTTGGATTAAATTCCGTCCCTGTGCCACACTCCAAAACGAAACAACCGCTACCGTCACAATGTTGGTACTTTCTACAGTCGCCCGGGTAAGGATAAACTTCCCCCTAAAAATAATTAAGTTAGAACATGCTGTCATATGTAATCTACGTAAATTAATGTACTCATTAACGTATATGTCTATTTCCTCGACTCATCCAGCATAGCAACTTGTCTATCTCTATCATCTTACATGTTATACGAAATGACAAAATTTATATATGACAGTTACTAAAATATTATGTATAATTGAAAGTATTCTAACGAAATACGCACGGCTACTAATCCACAAAAGAAGATGATACAAAGAATGCTGCACAGCAGGACTACAGGGAGCTTGATAACAGCCATGACTTCTGCTTGTAATTCGCTACTCGAATCTGTTGAATCTACTCTAATCCGTTCCACAAAGTACGTTATTTGCCAATGAAATGGATTTTATATATACTGCATCATGCAAGCAGAAATAAAGAACGTAATTTAATACGTTATCTCGATATGAACTATTTCGCCGACTTCACATCTATTTTCATTATCGAACATACGCATGATACATTTTTTCCGACCCTATCGCCATTAAGTAGCCAGGATCAAGGATACGAATAACAAGTTCAAATATAATTACATTATATTATGAGAAAAATGTTAAAATGCGATAGGAAGAAATGAGATAGAAGGAAATAAAATAGAGATAGAGATGGTGATACTAAGCGAAAGTAGTGTGACCTTTTCGTTTGTTATACAAATAAAATACAGTTATTCACATGACTGATCGAACAATCTTTAAAACAGAATAACTTTTCGAAAATTGGGTCGATCGACTTGAACCTTTTTGGCTAGTTGAGAGGATTAGTTTGATAAGTGACGTGTAAAAAAATGTGAGAAAATTGCAATTAATCGGAATCGCGGAGAAAATAGTAAAAGTCTCTTTTTGCAATTTTTTTATCTGAACCTGTAATTTACACAATTTAAATACCTTTTACAGATTTATGTCAGTTATACATATGCCGAATATTTCATCGAAATTGGTTAATGTCTCTATGAGCTAGAAACGATCTGACATAGTGAAAATCGCAGTTTTCCACGACTTTCGGCCTAAAGTCTAAGAGTGACCTCAAACGATCGATAATATTGTCGATATTTCAATTTTTTCAACATCATTGCGGTTTGTCAATAAATACTGACAATATTGACAATATGCAATATTTATTGACCGTATTTCACTCGTACGTTCAATATTTATTGACGACACATTCGGTTTCAAGTTAGCGTTTGTTCAACGATATCGAGTAAGAAGAAAGTTTGCGTAGCGTTATCAATGCAGAAACCAAGGAAGAAAAGAGCTGGACATGAGCTACGAGGTACTTTTTAAAGAGAGACATGTCTTCGCGTAGAAATTTGCCGAATGAAATTTGAATATTCACTCCAAAAAGGTTTTCAAAATTATGAGTAACACGTGTTTCCCACTCTCTGATTTTCTAAAAGATGATCGTATGAGCACATAACTCATCACATCCTGGACACATCGACAACTTTTTTGTCTTTTATTGCCTTTTTCTTTTCCATTGTTAATATTTTTTTTTCTTCTCTTCGTCTTAATTAATGATAAGGTGCTAGATAAAATTTACAGGAAACATTTACGGGATAAATTTGTTATGCGGATAAATAATACGAAAATAACGTGAAGACGTAGAATTTATTTTAAATCACATGTGATATTCGATTCTAGACCCTTATAAACGACAAAATTTACATCCCATGGAGTTTCGATCCTCGATATTACACTAAAAATTATTACATTTCATCAGAAGTATTACTGTTATCTCAATTTGATAACGATTGTCCATGATTTATTCTAATTATTGTCTTTATGTGTTTTAATAATATGATTATTGTTTATTCGATTTCACTTTATTAAATTTCTTCATATTTAAGCTTGTGTATGTCTTCGTCGAAAGAAAACATATTCTCGTTTGATATGGATTATCTATAGCCACCTTTTCATCAAAAAGGAACGTCCTCTGAGAGTAATACAGATATAAGGGGCGGGATAACGGATTTTACAATCATTAACAACACAGGATGTTGAACAATCGTCCACATGTGGAGGTAGACCAACTTGAGTATCTGGACCAACTGTAGTTTCCTCCTAAAAATGATCGTATTATAATATGCATTATTATTTTCTATTGACATTTTCTTTCTATTCATTTGCTGGCACATTTTTCCTTCATGTGAAAACTTAAGCAAACAATTGAAAAATCAATCGAAAGTATAGCATTATTATATTTCCATTGATAGCTATCAATTACAGGAAGTACAATCTATCAGAAAATGACAAAATTTATAAGTGACAGTTATTAAAATATTAACAATAAATCTGTGTAATTATAAATATTGCGACGATATACGTACAGCTGCTAATCCACGGAAAAAGCTGATACAAAGAATGCTACAAAGAAGAAACGTAGAGAGTTTGATAAAAGCCATGATTTCCTCCGTAATTCGCTTCTGGAATCTGCTAGTTCATTCCACAAAATGCGTTCTCCGTTAGTGAAATGCATTTTATATGTATATACTATATCTTATAAGAATAAATTAAAAAAAAAAATAAGTCATTTAGATACGAACTTTTTCACCGAATATCATTGTCCCCACAATATGTCCAATGCAGCGACTCAAATTAGTAGAAGTAAAGAAAATATTCTTATGCTAGCACGCGATAAATGTAAGGGACTTCGGCTATTGGTTGAAGAACGATAATCAATTGTTAAATTCAGGAGGGGATTTACTCACCATGGGGCATTGTTATATTATAGGACTTGACTCGACTTCTCGAGTTTATGACACAGACGACGCCCAGAAAATTATAGTATCTGAAGATTGTGAGTACGCCCCTCCGTTTACTTACTTGCACTGAGTCGAATCGTTGGATGGATTGATTTTATAATCACTAATTAAAAGATAGACACTAAAATATGTAATTTTTAAAGATCAATACTTATCGCTTTCGCAAAATCTAGGTTCAGCATGCCCATGATAAACGTACATAAGAAATATAAAACAATGAGTATTTTTAAAAAAATTCCTGTGCATCCTGCTGCTATATTCTAAAAGATATATCACACTTATACGATGATATTCACATCTGAATTGAAGAAAGTAAATACTTCCATATACACCTCTAACTAACGTGGCTCCATCCTCAAATTTAAATCTCTAATTTTAGTGGAACTTACGCACAATGTATGTAGGTCCCGAAAAATATTTCCTTCGTTTTTATTTTATGTGCAGATATTTTATGATGATAGTTAATAACACATTGATAATTATTCTTCTTTATTTGACTTTGTACTAAATGATATTACATTCAACACAGGAGAAAAATATTTCATCTTGTTTCTATGCTTTTGCTACGGATCGCGGTAAAGAAAATTTGCCTAATAACCGTTTATGTAATTCTTTATATGGATGCCGAAAGTCAGAATTAGTTTTAGGTATTCTGAGTAGCTTACGGACTTTTGGAGATAGGAGTACTAAATTTTGTAATAGTCCATAGCAATTATTGCTAATCCAAAACAAGGATAAACACTAAAACATGTAATTTGTAAACATTAATAGAATGAATAATAGCACAGAATAAAGTAATTATTCATTTTGTCAAAATATAGGTACAACATACCGATGGTAAGCATGCCATGATAGGCACAAAACAAACAATGAGTACTCTACAGAAATTCTTGTATATTCTGCTAAATCTTGAATCCTTTATATTAAATAATACATAATTTACCTAAAAAAAAAAACGTATCACGTTGATACAGATATATCTAAACTAAAAAAAATAAATACTTGCATACATACTTCCATTGTAACTAAGTGAGAAAATCCAAAAAGTATAGGTAATATAAAAAAGTGATCTATGTCTACAAGATTTTGTATCCATCCAAAACCACCAGTAGTCAATCCTTGGAAATCCTTTACGGTGGCTAGCATTAAAATTTTTAGGACTTAGTTTTGTTGCTATTTTTGTATTAAAAACACTATATACAAAATACATTACTCACCAGGATTTATTTGAGGCAATACATAACACATATTCCTTACTGCAACTGAGAAACTTATCCATATCGGTGCTTGCAATAATACCATTACAACGCTTTTCAATGGATGACAATTGTCTCTTATATATAATCTTTTTTGTTCCTTAGAAATCTATTATGCAAAGTAAAAAATTGATATGCTTGAAATAAATAGAAGAATATAATAGTGTGTATCCAAATACTTTACATTTAAATACCTCGCGTGTATATAAAGCAATCGCACGTGCTGGACTCAATTGGGACAATACTACTTCCCTATCCACATTTTTTCTTACTTTCTCCGCAATATCCATCATTTCACCTTTCAAGTTTTCCACTTTGGCCTTATTGTGAAGCTAAATAAAGATCACTTAAGAAATATATATTCCAATCTTAATACTAACTTAACTTAATTTGATAACATAATAATGATACTCACGTCGAGTATATTTAATGGTAGATTTATAAATGTTCTTGTAATAATTGTGGTAAGTATGATACTTGCCCACCATGGTAAACCTGTTTGATAATGCATGTATCTAAAAGCTTCGGTGATCCATTCTACAGTTATACTTTCAGATATCATTTGGAAAATGCCATCATTGTATTTAATAGCTTCATTTATAGCTGTGGGTCCTGAATTTGAATATTGTCTAATACTATTTACAGCAGTAGGATAACAGTTACTAGGAATTTTTGAAGTTAGTACTACATCCTTGTTACATAGTAACGATCTTTGAAATACTTTTGGATGGAGTTGCTGATGCGAAACAGCATTTTGTGTATTTGAAAAATTCCGCTTATTTGAAAAATATCCCATTGATACTTTACTATTTAAAAAATGATTCTTATACACATTTAGGGGAGAAGCATTGGAAATATAATGAATAGAACGAGGATGTTTTACAAAAATACTGCTATTACATTTAAAATCCAATTGAATTTTTTTAAATATTCGTACATTCATGATAACACAATAACAATGAACAATTTCTGAATAAGTTTAAAAAGAACTTAGTTTTCTTTCTTGTTTACATCTATAAATATAATGTTCCTATATGTACATGACAATTACGACGAATAGGTTAGTTACTAAACTAACCTCAAATCGAGCACGATTATGCATAATTCCTTTTATTCCTTATGTTTAAATGTATTTAATAATATAATAAAGGTTAAAATGTTCTGTATATTTATTTATTAAAATTACAATACAAATTACATACTTTGAAGAAAATATGTATTATGTGAAAATAAAAAACCAATAAATAAATAACCAATAAAAATCAATCTTTTAACATTTTTACAATTCATTAAAATAGATTAACATCACAATAGTATCATTATCGTTAACAAACCTAAAAACAAGCAAAATACTAAATTATACCATCGACGAGGTACAAAATAGATGCGACATTCAATGCTTTTTCATTATCGATTCAGTATGGTAGTGGTTTGAATTAAAACTAAATTTTCCTATTAAATTATTTAACTGTAAAGATTATTGCATAATTCTTTAAATTTAACAAATAGGATTTCTGAAGCGAATTTGAACGTTTCATAATTTATTCTTAACTCTGTCCACTTTTCACTCAAAAGTTAAATAGATTATAGTTAAATAAAATAAATGTAATTAAATAAATTGTACAATTCTATTAACAATATTGATATAACGTAATTAAATAACATTGCACGACTTGTAATATTCTTATAAATTAATAATCTATACAATTCTATTTAAAAATTGTTAATATTTCCAAAAATACGATAATCTCTAACTTATATACATAATGCCATAAGTTTTACTATATTGTTATAATGACATTTTGATAAATTATGTTTATAAATCCACTTACATCGGTAAAACAGGAACATGTCGATAAGCTGTTATAAATAACGTGTATTCTGTACCTCTTCGGTGATAATTCTTATGTTCGCCGTAGAATATTGCAGAGGGCGTAAAGAACACACCGGTTTTTTGGCAGGTCCAGTACCATCTGTAGTTAATAATAGTAACGGTGTAAGTTATATGCATACGCTTTAAATAATCTGATAAAACTATAGTTCCAGTAAACGTTTTAAAGTTATAAAATAAAATGTAGTTATAAGAACAATTTCATCTTATCTTATAGTTATCATTTATTACTGCATAATTATCATCGGTGATAATCGTTTACTACTTAACTTGCAATGGTAACAATATAGTTTCTTATAATACTGCGACATTTAAAATTCCTTTAAATTTGAATAATATATCCCAGTTTTAAGGAAACTACAAAAATTTGATATGATTTTGCCGCATCATTGTAACAATAGGTGTATATATTACTATCAATGGTACATAATAATATTTATCAAATAATAATCATCAATGACAAAGTGATAACAATTTTATATGAAATAAAAGTTACAAACATTACGTAATATTTTTTTTTAAATGTACACTTCTTACAATAGACAAATTAAACTGCATCTTTAATTAACCATATCCTTATCGACAAATATATCCATGTTATTATATCATACGTTATACCGTTTATACGTATGTTATAAATGACGATAAAATAACATTTAAAAGCTAAATTAACAGATACAAATGCGTATATAAAAATCGTAATTATCGAATGTAAACAATTTTACTTGGATAACGCGTATCATACACGTAATTTACAATTCGTTAAAACGATACCCCATAGAGGACCCAAAATGCTGGAAGAAGAAAAAGAAAGATGAGACTAAAGGATCAGGGCATCGACACACACACACATATATATATATATCACACATCCTCGACAAAAGTTTCTCGAATCGAAGCACAATGTTCATTTCACGGCTTGAGGATTGGAGGGAGGAGGTCGCGCGTCGAGTATCTTTGCATTAACATTTACCATCCCTTCTTTTTCTGTAAACCGCAGTTCTCGCATCATCCTAGCGATTTCCAGGCTTCCCCCCGTTCCAGGAACTGGAAGAAACGTCGGCATACCATTTCAACGACAAATGGCATCGCAGCCCTAACAGCTACCAACGACGTCGGTCTAATCTCGAAGCAGCGGTTGGTCGTCGAGATCCTGGCTCTTTTCCCTCGTCGAATGGGCGTGCTGGAAACGCCCATCCACCCTTGCTACATAGATCTGCACCCCTGTGCCGTCTCAGGGGTGGAGTCGACCAATGACACGGTGGTAACGTTCGTCTGACAACGTGGCCTTTGGAGCCGCCCCCGTATTTCCCGTGGCTAACTAGCACTACCCCACTATAGTCGCGTCAGCCACTCGGCCAGCAAGTCCCCGGGCCGTCTAGTCGCCCGTTGGAATTCCCCACCTATCCTCCTGTCACCTTCCTCTGACCCCTCTTCATCGATGCTACCACCCTCCAATTTCAGGCCAACGTACCAGCCACATTGAAGAAGTGGTGTACATCGTGCAATAGCCTGACTAAAGCCGCATTCAGCGATGGTTATAACCTTGTCCCTCTTTCTGCGTGCGATGATCGAACAATTTCATTTATATGTATAAAAAATTACGTTGATTACTTACGTGATCTAATCAAACTATAAAATTCAATATCATGTTGTAACGATCCTCTGTTAGGGGAAAGCATTTACAAATTCAAAAATCCTAAGTCTTCTACAACAACCCTCTGAATTTTCAAAAATATATCTTTTATCCTGCATCGCTTTGAGGGCTGATGCAGCCACGAAATAATTAAGAAAACTGGGGAATTATTATTCCACGCGCTGAGTCTTCTGTTACATACAGATGCTACAGAAAAAGTAAGACAAATATCATTGCAACTAATCGTTGCAACTTTCGTTCCTCGTTAATATACAAAAGCAAGAGTATACGTATAAAAGAAGAAAAAAAAAAAATGAAATAAAACAATCATCACCAAATCAAAGCAAACAGTAGTAAATTCGCGTCATCTCGATTTTAACGCTTCCAAATCGTCCGTCAACTGCAAAATCCCAGCAAACAAACACCTACGTCGCGAGACGATCAAATCTTTCGCTATCCCCATGTCGACGTCATAGCTACGCCGACTCGCGGCCGTTTAGGAACTTCTGTACGTGTGTTAGGGATCGCCCACACCCTGGCCAGCCATCCTCTCCTAGAAGCACGTCGAGCGTGTTGAAGAACGACCCGTGATTCCAGCTAGTATGGCTACGGTCAGGGGAGATAGGCAACTCCGACAGCCAATCGGGCAGCAGCCCCTATATACGTGCGTATAACGAACGTACAGACGCACCGTGCACACACATCGATACGAGCAGCTCGTACACACGAACGCGAACCGCGGTACCCGCCCTTCCCGACGAGATGAGTAGCTACGCCGAGGCTCGAAGCCACCTCGTCACGGAGAACGCTTCGAGACTTCGCGCGACTCCCTCGGCGTCGTGTCGGAACGACCACCGGTCCAGTCGTCCGTCTGGGGATGCTCGACTTTGATCAGTCGCGAAGGATGGGCACAGGTCAGTTCGATAAAGCGTGCCTCTCTTGCTTTTCTCGCCAGTGATACGTTGGAGTGGTTCGCCAACCCCCGATCAGGGCACGCGGTACTTAGAAGACAGTGACACACGTGCCGCTTCGTCTTTTTCTTCTTTTTTTAATTATTCTTCGTTTTTATTTATGCGCAACATCGGTAAGATGAGACGTTGGTTCCTGTTTTTTCTATTTTTGTTTTTAAATTTTCCCTTTACAAATTTGTCCTCCATCGAATGGTGTCGGAGTTTCGATGACCTGGTGACTTGACAGGTTTAGTTTGAACTTTGGTATGTCGACGTTTTGACCGTTTTGGGTACGCGTTAAAATAGCTTGTCTCGTCGGTTTGGTTTACTTTAGCTTCGGAGGATCTCTTTTTGTTTTGATTTTGGTTTTGGACGATTCGAAGAGTTGAAGTTTTCGTTTCAAATGTGTGCGATTATTGGTTGTTCAATTGGTGGCCTTGCAATGGTTTTTGGTCCCGGTGATTGACTTCTGGGACCGATGGTTTGGGATTTGTAATTGAATGGAGATTAGAAAGTTTATTCCGGATAGAGGAGCGGTTATCTTCGGTTCGTATTGAATGGAACTATGCTATTTGGTATTTTGAATTGTGCTTTTTCTATAATTGTGGTTTAATTGACTTTTTATAGAAGTGAGATAATGAAACAATGGTTTTTGAAAGCAAGATCGGGTCGCTATGTATTTAATCGGAATGGTTTAATTTATATTTTATTAAAAATTGTTTCGAATATGTTTCGAAAATCTATTAATTTCAGTTTTCGAGATATTTATATAAAAAATTAATATTTACAATTCTTCCAAATTATTTGTCTTTCAAATAAAACAAGATACATGAAATCTAGTTTAGATTGTACTTTCTTTTGCAAAGTATAATTTTTTTTTTTTAATGTAATACGAAATGAAATAAAGAATATTGTACTTTGTTATTAAAATGAAGTGTCTATTCTCCTTATTATTCGTTTCAAAATTGTATTCAACGAAAAGAGTTGGTAACTAAAGAAACATTGCCAAATTTTTGTCCACGACTATTTAATTTCGCTAAATCCTAAAATTTTCTCTTTCTTTTTAATCGTTCGATGCAAATTTCTCAATATTACAACTTGATTTCATAGCAAAAATGAAAGTCTAAATGTTAAATTCTAATGTTCAAATACTTTTACCTTCATCCTTTGATGTCATTTAAAAAGCTGCACATAATTGTAAATTTTCTTTTTCTCTCGACATAATGTACATTGTGTTAAATATAAATTTATTATTAATAATTTACTATTTTCACAATGTAACGTAGTAACTGTAAGCGTTGAACAAAGTTGAATGCATAGCGATCTTTTAAATCCTTCCACACTTTCGAAGAAGATACTTCAAATTCGAATATAATAGAATTGCATAAATTTGTAACTATTATCCTCAGATATACTTAATCCCCCTTGCTATTGAAATCGTTTATAGTTAATCGACGCGTAGGACACATAAGACAACGATGTCTAGATATAAGCGTAAACGTCGAAGGAGGTAATCTGTTGGGGTTGAAGCAGCTCGACTGATCGGGTTAGGTTGGTAGGTATTTGGTGTGAGAAGAAGGTGGTTGGTTCCCCAGGCCAGAAACGGAAGCTTTGGTTGGCTTAGGCATGGCTGTGTTTTTCTTGCCGCGGATCATTAGGACGATTAGGGTTCCTCCAAAAAGGGGGAGAACAGATTAACGCTCCGGCTCTTCTTGCGGTCCGCTTTGCTTTCTTAAACGGAGTCCTCTTTCCGCCAGCTTTTCACTTCGTTTTTAGGTTCTCCGGTTTATACGAGTGGCTCGGTGGTATCTCTCACGTCGGATTAATCGCATGGTCAACCATTTGTTCGAGAGATAAATTAAGAAATTTTATTTAACGCGTTTGAAAGAGTTTTCCACTTTACTTCAAGATAAAAATGTAATTCTTTTATTTTATCTGCGTTTGTTTAGTTGTTTATAGCGTTCATCGATGCAAGGTATATCTCAGAAATTGGTGGTTCTTAACGAAACTGAAATTGTATAAAACAGTAAAAATATAAATAAATATTCGTATTTTTATTATTACAAAGCTGTTAAGAATGGTATAGTTTGTAAAATGTACGTAGTATACATGAAACAAATGTTTTAGAGAAACTTGTTCGAATACATGATGGAATAAGAATTAAGTAGAAATATCTGTATACAGTCAGACACGTTGGACGCAACTTTCTTTTAGCTACAAACGTAATCAATGAATTTGTTTTATCATTTCAATTTCTCGTTATCGTTGAGAGAGATGTCAAGTAATTGAGTTATGGAAAATGTAATTTTTTTATAGTTTTCGCTGTATAAAATTTTGAAATTACCCTGGTTTATAAATAGAACACAATGCACACAAATCTTCAAAAGAAGATATTTTTTATATTTTTAATAATTGTACTTTAATTACAATTATATCCTCAATATCGACTCTTTAATTTCTAAAAACACTATAAACATATACATATTCAATTTACATAATACATATTAATGCATTAAGTATTTTTTGAAAAAATTTTTTAAATAATTGCATACTCAGTAAATACTGGATATTCGTATTATACAAAAATCAAATATTCTTAGGAATAAAAAACAATTGAACGTTTAATTAATTAATTACAGTTGATCGTAATTTGAACAAAGTTTAAAAACAAAAAGAATATTAAACAAGGCTTTATTTCTGAAAAACATTTTGCTTTCAAAAACAGACAAATACATAGCGAAAAGAAACAAAGCTATCATTAACAATTGTTAGATTTTCCGTTTTTCCATTAAGTCAATTTCTGTTGTAGGGGACAGATTACTTGATATACCGTGTCTGGTATGCGGTGACCGTAGCTCTGGAAAACACTACGGCATCTACAGTTGCGACGGTAATTATCAAGCTCTTCTGTACTTAAATTTTTCATTAAAAAAAACACTTCGACAAACGTTCGTTTATCTTTTATAAGAGACAACAGATTCGTTGATTACAGTCCGCTTTTATTTAACAATTCATTCTCTTGACAGCTAACCGAAACAACACGTATTCACGATAATTTTCTCACCAGCTTAATGCTTTAGATTAGATTCGCTCAAAATGTTTAGAGAGAGAAGATTGTTTAATTATCAATTAAATAAATCATAAAGGTTAAATCTACGTAATGATCGTAACTTATCCGACGGTATAGGGTGTTCTATCAACTCTGTTCCAATGAATGTTGTGCAGCTGAAAAAAATATACATGTAATTTGGTGATAGCGGTTTCGCAGATGAAGGAGTAGGGGAAATCTGGAGATTAGTTTCGATTTTTAATAAATTTACTTTATTAATCTTACGCATCGATCAAAATTGGAATTCAGGGTTCTCTTGCATAATTAAACTAATATTATTAGTTCGATTTTACGAGTCACGAATTATAAGTCACTAATATCATTTATAACAGAAACAAGTTTGATAATGAAACAACTGAAATTTTACAAATTAAAGATCATCTAATTTTGTAATCTAAACGTAAAGTTATAAAATTATAAAACATACTCCTATAATCTATAACTTGTAATATATTGTTACCAATATTATTACTCTTTAAACTTTTGTGCAAATGTCTACCATCTCGTTACGTATCTTTTCAAGCCTGCAACTATAATAGACAGAATTGATAAGACACCCTGTATAAAATTGATTTTTATTTAGCGTACTTCTCGCTAAATTATTTTAAGATACGATCGATCGATTTTTAACAGAACGTTCGAATTTTTCTGTGCTGTCCAGGTTGTTCAGGATTTTTCAAGAGGAGCATTCACAGCAATCGAAGGTACATCTGCAAGGTTCAGGGTGCCATGAAAGGGCGCTGTCCCATCGACAAGACCCACAGGAACCAATGTCGTGCCTGCAGACTCGCCAAGTGTTTCGAAGCTAACATGAACAGAGACGGTAAGTGATGAAACTTTTTTGGAAATGTTTACATAGCATCGTGAGATCAGATACGTCTCCTATAGAAAAAGTATCGTAGGTGTGATTCCGCGCGAGGAAAGAATACCACGATATCATAGGACATCGGGAGCGGTGTAATGGCGTGCTTGCTTGTCAAGAGGAAGGCCTCGAAGAGCTCCCAGCAGAGCAGGCTGTGACTGCTTCTGTTTTCCCCGCGGACTCTACACCGTTGTTAATTATAGTAGAGACGAAAGAAATAGGCTTCAATCTTCTAACTACAAGAGTTGAGCTTTTTATAAGATCGATCGGAAGTTTTAACAACCATTTCTCGATAAATGCGATGTTTGATAATATTGATAGTATATATAAGTTCTCGTGTTTTCTGCGGTGAACATATTTACTGGTATGAAAAAAACGATAGTAGAATTTTAATTAACTTGTCTTCCCTTGGAATCTATTGTCCTTAATTAATTTTAAAGAATCAGATTACAGTAAAATTAAATTAGAAAAACAGATTCGTTAGTAGATAATAGATTGAATTTTTTTATCGAGTTGATTTGTTTAACAATTTTTGCCTTCCCTAATTATGACAAATACGGAGAACTGACTATAGTATAATTCTTGAAACGTTGGACAGTCTTCTCACTAACAAAAAAATATCACTGTACGTTCGTTAATATTATCGATACTTGACCATGGGAACTTATTTATACTCCTAGTAATTGTTTTATTTTTCGAGAAGGGGAATTTTATCTTCCTCTTAGAAGGATTAATATACCTTGGTTGTTAGATAAAAATAAAAATCTAAAGTGATCCGAGCGATAAAGTAAAATAATAGATATTCTATTATATTTGACGAGATAGTTTTTTCGAAAGTATTAAAATGATCTTTAATAATATATTTTTTTATATTATTCTTCTAATGGTAATAGTTCTTATAACTTGTTCTCACTGTTCATGAAGTTTGTTACGACTTTAACAATGTTGTAAATATTAATTAAAATGTAAAGAATCTAGTTAACAGAAAGATGTAATATTGAAAAATTTTTTAAACCGAAAGTAAAAATAAATAAAAGTTATGTAATAAAAAATGTAAAAGATAATGATACCTACAAAATTAATTGATTTTCAAATAAATGGACTTGAGATATATACATACTCAGTTTATTGGAATTTATTATAATTTAACTAATATTCAATGGGATACAGCGATAGCAAAGAAGTAGCGCTGATTCTGGATAGTCTATTTCTTCTGTCTGTACTATAGTAACAAAAATAGCTTGTTTGCTACATTTTTTTTATGTAGTTGCTTTTCTTAAATCTTATATGACAGTTCACGACAGAATGATTGCACGTTTCAAAATTTTTATAAACAAATTTAATATTAAATAAAATCAATATGAAAAAATGAACATATAAATAGATATTAATTGGACAATTATCATTTGTTTCTAGTAGATAGTGACTTATTTAACTTATTTTCAATTATATTTTTGAAAAAAATTTAACTTATTTTTAAAATTCAATACAATTATTCATACTACTTCGATAGATAAATCTAATCTTTTAATATTGTAGAGATGTGCTATCATTTTGTGGTGGATTTCAGTAGAAAATGAAGTAGAAGTTGTAACAATTGAATGTCTCTTTGATTTCTTCCAAAGTGTAGTTTTGAGCAAAACGATTATTATTTTGCTAGACTTCTTTGAATCTTTCGTCTGAATTAGCTGGATTTAGATATTAGTAGTCTTGTTGCGATTCTCTTGTGGTTTCACGGGACAAAGGTTTTCGAACCGCGAATGCCCCGCAAAGACAGTGACTTCAGTGGCTATTGGTCAGACAAACCCTCCTAAGCAAACGTAGTCGTGGATCTGGTAAAACAGCAATCATAGTTAAATACTCTATTTGTCGTTGGTTTTACAACTAATTCATCAAAGGATTTATTTGATCCATGATGTATGTCGTTACGTTAACAAAGAATTGAATTTTGTTAAGCACGTGAACTATAAATTAAATTCTTCAGGTATATTCAAGTTGCTATGAGTATCAATATACTGAATATTTTTAATTCGAAAACATTTTTAAGAAATAGATCTGTAAATAGACCAAAAGAACATTTTTAAGTTTTACTTAAACATAAAGCTAAAAATACATATATATACTATACATTAATTCTTTAATTATTCACACAATTAAGCAAAGACTATAAACTAAATTTCTTAAATGTTAAAGTTGCCATAAATATTATATTCATTGTACTAAACATTTTTAACTTAAAAACATCCTGAAAAAGTGAAGCTGTTTTGTAAAAGAATATCGTAATTCCTCGTTGAAGGTTGATCAATTCACGGAAATTCGAAACTCGTTACATCGTTATAATCAATATGTTGAAAACAACTTTTATATGAGGTGAAACGAAACTGCATACGACTTTTTTTCCGACAATCTCTGAACGACTGAATTTTTCATCCAACAGTATTAAGTTTCATGGAAATTGCGTTATCACACAGCATGCTGCGTGTCTCTATTAATCGACGACACGAGAGACTTCAATAGAACTGGCTCGAATGTGGAGACTCAATAACGATTTTGCACCGTCATACCACGTTTCGCTTTTCCATGATCTCTCACTTGATCGTTACTTCCAGCCCTCGATATTTCGCCGCAAAATTCACGGATACCAGCGTGTATACTTCTCGACGAACGTTGCTGACCATTTCCATTTAATTAATTAATCGATCGAAAACGTGTAATCTTCTTTCAATGTAGCATTACATTATGTCCCCGATGAAAGGTCGGACAGTAATTAACATTCGTTTGCTGTAAATTTTATCACTCTCCTTGTATAACACGTAAACGTTATGTTATTTGCTTCTATCCGTCTGTTTTACAATGTTTCACCGCGGAATAAATTTTTTATTGTAGAAAAGGAATTAATAATAATAGTTTTAACGATGTACAAGGATTCAATATTTCAAATCTCTTTTGTTAGCCTCAAGCATTCGAGCATGTATTGATTTGAAGGTATACATATATTCTGCGTGCCACGGCAAATCGGATTTGATATCGATAAGTACACGACTTTGTGTAATCCTCGTTTGATATTTCAACTGAATACCGTGTCATGGTTATATGCGTAATTAATAGGTTCTTGTTAAAACCCGCGATTTACACGGTATATGGAATCTCTGTAAAATATTAATTCCGTGTTATTGTTCCTAAACGAATGCAAAATTTTATTCTGAAATTCTAGAACCGTTTAAAATTTAGATTTATTTTTCGCTACTTTCTCTGAAGAGCTATTCTATATTTCACATAAGTTTTTGATAGTTTAACTTTTGAAATAATTCCGACACTTCAAATCACAGCAATATGTAGCTCTTTATTTCGAGTTGTAGAATTGCTTCCAAGAAATTTGCTTTTAAATACGACTGAAGTAATACATTTGATATTTTAATAATTTAATTTAATTTCTCATGAGCGATGTTGCTCCCTCGGAAGAATGAAAATCTTTTTTTAAACTTTTAAATTAACTTTGAGAAGGTTTAATTAAATGTCAATATCAACGAAAACATGAATACATAGATACGTATATAATAAGCTGACTTTGCTGTATATATATATTTAATTCACTCTCTGTAACCATCTTTACCATTTATCATACATCATGTTCATATTAATTGCTCTTCTGCCTTAGAAATATCAAATGACATTGATATCCTGCTTACACTCGAAGTGAACTCTATCGAGTTCTGTTAAACACTTTCTGACATCTGCTAATTGTCATCGTGTTGCAATCGATTCTGGACAAGAAAATATAATACTAGGAAAACTTTGAAATTAAAAAAAGCGCCTTATATGCCGAATAAAACTGTTGAATTAAATACTAAACATGAATTTGTTGCCGAACAAGACACGGTTAAACGAAGCTTATCTTAATAACGAGCCACAATATCATGATCAAAGCTTGAAAAAACAGTTCTCCAAGTGTAACATTCATTTAAAGCAGCGATATGACCAGAAATAACATCGCAATGAAATTAAGTATTTGTACTTTAAATTTTTCGTTAAACACCGAAATTTTCGATGAGTTGCGAAAAAATGTTCGATATACATATAGCCGTAAAAGGGAACCGTTGTACTGCGAGAAAATGGCCAAAGAAGAATGTTATAAAATACTCAGGTAACTCACGCGAGCTTGAAACAGAAAAAAAAAGAGGAAAAGACCAAAAACTTTCGAGAAAAGTAGAAAAATCAAAGGAGAACGAGGAAAGGAGGTTTCGAGCGAAGAAGCCCGATCAAGAAGCAATAACGTGAGAGGGAAACGGCACAGACAGTACCAGGTAAATATAAGAAGAAGCAGAAATACAAAGAAAGACGAACGAAAATAAGAAAAGAAAGACGAAAGGAAGACGAGCGAGGAAGGCAGAGCATATTCAAAGGAAGGCAAAGAGCGGGAGGAAAAGCAACGGATGAGAGATAGAGGTACATATCGAAAGAGAAAGGCAGCCAGGGGCGGACCAGACCGCTCGATGGGGATGAGGGTGGCCAGGGTGTCGGGGGGTGTTTAATGCAGGACGGGTGCTCTGGTTCCCAGCGGTTGCGGAGGCTCCAGACGCGAGTAAGAGAGGAGATTCAATTAGTGGCAGAGCTTCCTAACGTTAAGGAGGCTCCACACGAAGTGAGGTGAGCCTCTACTTCTTGCGTTTCTCTCTTACCTCTTGTTTTTCTCTGTCTCTCGTTTACTCTCTCTCTCTTTCTCTCTCTCTCTCTCTCTCTTTCTCTCTCCACGATCATCATACGCGAAAAACGCACGAGTATGTGCTTGTTACGAGACTCCTTCCTCTGCTTGCTCTCACAATTAGTTTCACGGAAATTAACAGCAATTCATGGAGATTATCAACGGTGAGAAGACTTTTGTGCTCACGAAGGAGATGATTGTTGTTGTGGCAGATAAAGAGAGCGGTGGTATAGGTAATTTAAAAAATGTCGATTGTTGTCAGATCTGTACATATCTTTAATTTAGTATATAACTAATTGGTTAGATATTAGTAATTAGATGGTTAAAGGTATTAACGAAGACAGTTTTCTTTTGAGCGTGGTAATATATTGAGTTTCACATCTAATGTTATCATAAAGAATAAGAGAAAATTCTTTCTTTGATACGACCAAGATTACCACATAATCAAGAAAATATCACTATACACCGATAATATTACCAATACTAAGAAACTAATCTTCTAATCTTCTGTCAGAATAGAAAATGATAACGATTCTACTTTAATCAAGAACGTCAAATTCTCAATTCTTCTATAGAAAGATTAAAATGGCGCAAAAATGTACATAATGCAAAGATGTAGGAGTTATTCAACACAGTATATTCCTTACAATATCTGATTTTTATTTAAGTTGTATTTCTCCAATTATATTCACAAAAATATAAAATTGTACCTTACCCTGCATCCTACATCCGACTATCATCTTTCTTGGATTTTACAAATCTCTATTTAGATTCTATTCCTTTACTTGCATTCACAAATTTACACAGTCCGCGTCTTATTTTTCCTTCACACCAACACCTTACCTTATTACCATTTTTACCATTCTTTTTACCATTTTTACCATTTTTACCGTTTTTTTACCATTTTGCCATTTTTACTCTACATCCTACGTTATCCTTGCGCTATTACCATTTTATTGGCGCGCTTTTACGACGGACCGGTAGATCGCATGACGAAACATTGTGAAACGCCCATAAGACGTAGGTGACCACTCGGTAAGTGGTATATATTATGTATGCGGTGCTCGGCGCTTCGCGAAACGCCGCCGCAGGCATGCAATCATCCGCCGCCTGACAACCCGGAGATCTCTAACCCCTCACACCAGCGTATACCAGCACCCTTCGTTCGTTCCACGGAAATTCATCCCTCTCGGTGTCATTTGCTCTGCCCGTCTACCTTGCCGACGAAATGCCCCGCACAGCGCGGACCCGTATATTTTGCGAAATATGGCGTTAAACGATATCAGAAGATTACCAAGCGGCTTACCGCGTGGGATTTGTAACTTGTAAAGGGAAAGAGAGGATCCGCGGCGACCCATCGAATCTTCCTTCCGCTTCTCGCATCTCGCGAAAAGAACCTTCAATTTCTTTTCGCTTTTTTTCGCGTATTTGCAACCAGTGGACAAGTTTTCAAGCTCTGCTTACGAAATTATCGTACGGTATATCGAACCATTTTATTCCTTTGCGATCGCTTCTTCTCTTGTTTTCGGTGCTTTTGATCGATATTTGTTTAAGTCAAAGGAAAATTTACTTTTCTTCACATCTATATGCTTTGATAGTGGTACTTATTCCTAAATGGTATTGTGTCTTTATAATAATAGTTCATGATGGAGATATAAGGAGATAAAATTGTTAGATCAGGAAGTATAAGAAACACTGTTGGTAAAAATGAACATGCTGATACTACTGAAGATATATACATATATTATATATTTTGTTGATTGTTTTCATGTCTTAATGTTTTGTTCGAGACTTGTTCCATTGTCCTGATGTTTAGAAAGTTGTTTGCATAAAATTTGCTTCGGTGTCTTGATGTTTAGACTTCACACCCAGCATTTCTAATAGAAAAGAAAATATTGTGGCCGTTTCCATAGGGGAACATAGTTATAGTTAGAAATTAATTGAAAGAACTCGAGAAATTCGATAAAAGTTATATTACTCTTCATCTTCTCGTCTCTCAATCTTCAAATAGTAAAGTCAAGATCTTCATTTTCAAATCTTATCACACATTCCTCGTGGATCCATTTTAATCCAAACAATGCTACGAAGCTTTCCAATTAACAACAAGGTGTGAAAGGCTAAGTCTTGACTTGTTAGAACGAAATAAATGAACCGGTTAGTCCTCTCTGGCCTTACGGTCAACATCATTTCCAGTGTACACATACAAATCGAGGCTAGGCCGTTGGATTCCGCAAACTTTGCCTCGTTTCATGCCCAATCGATCGCGGCTCGCAACTTCCAAGTTTAAATCTCTTTGTTTCCGTTCATAATTCGAAGCCACCCTTTCCCTGGAGGTAGCAAGCACTCTGAACCGGAATTAAACCGGCGCGTCCCGTGTTTGCTCCTTTCGTCGGTGGAAAATCGGGATTATTTCCGATACTTCGTTTCCAGGATAACTTTCCAACGTTCACGGTTTCCGCGTCTACGAAGAAGGAAATAATTAGAATGACTTTAATCTCCGTGATGTTACGA
This sequence comes from Bombus fervidus, assembly GCF_041682495.2. Taxonomy (NCBI): domain Eukaryota; kingdom Metazoa; phylum Arthropoda; class Insecta; order Hymenoptera; family Apidae; genus Bombus; species Bombus fervidus. Next base: position 13,300,463 of record NC_091524.1, read on the forward strand.
TTCGATTTCGCTTCGCTTTTAATGCAGGATGCTACATACACACGGAATGCATATAACGTGCTAAAACGTACAAAGTATCCAAAGTATTTATTACATTACTTGGTAGATAAAACAAATTTTTATTTAGATTCTATTTCTTTGGTTATTGCACACAAAAATATAAAATCGCATAAAACATTCGCAGTCTATCTGTTACGTTCCTTTGTGTACATTCAGTTAAATTAAATTCCTTTAAATTAAATTAACTTCTTTTAAATTAAATCCGTTCGTACATAAATATTTTATTTCATTAGTTTGCTGCTAAAATATTGAAATGGGGGAAAATTACACGATACTGACTTGACGACAGTGGCTGACTAAATCAACGCGAACCTATTGGAACGAAACGCAAGGGTTCAAAAATACCGGTGATCGCAAGGTGTATATGATTGAACGATCGTAAAACCATCGACGGACCTTCGTTCGAAAGAAAACCAAAGCATCTTTCGAAGAGCCAGAGAAACAGAAAAGGCAACTGGAGCCAAAGGAGCGAGCCTACGGCGTTACTAGGGTTTTGCTGGCCGATCGGTCGACCGCGTGTTGGCGTCGGCCACGGTCGGCGACGAAGAAAGACGGACGCGGGGGTGAAAACCATAGAGCAGGGGTGAGAACGATGGATGGGGGTTGCGTGGGAGTGGACGGCTGGTAACGCAACGAAGCGAGGCGTGCCGTACACGCGGCCGGCAGCATCAATCCATCCACATAAACGGTAAACTGTAAAGCGGGTCTCTCTGAAGAGAGAGATGCGAGATCAGGGTGAGCCGCGAGGGGCTGAACGTGCGAAGCGGGCTGACAAGGTTGAAAAGAGGAAGACAGGAAGCGGACGCTCTCCCTCTTGCGGTAGGACGCGCGATGTGTGTGGACGGAACGGGTCGTTGCGTTAAGCCGGGCTTTGATCGTCACCTGTCATAGTAACGCTCAGAGGGACCCCGCAACGGATACGGTTCACGTAACTGCGAGAATTACGTCCGCGAGCTTATGCATCTCGCGAACGAGGAAACACGCCGTTCCCGTCCCGCGAATGGATCATGTTCGTTTCCCGGCCGCTTTGATGGCACGTTCGGCACGTTTTCACGGATGCATAATTTTGTAGGATTCTTGCGAGAAAAAAGGTTCATTTTGAAGATTATGACTCTTGATTGTACTTAATCGCCGAGGCTTGAATTTTATTTGTAGCTTTAAAGCGTTTATCGTTAAAATGGAATGTTAAAGGTACAGTGAATGTACAGTGAATGTACAGTTGAAGAATTAATATTTGCATATGTACACGCTATTATAAATGTACGATTTTATAAGATCCTTGTGGAAAGAAAGCTTTATTATAAATGCTATTGCTGGACAAATCTTGTATCCTTTTTATAAAGCGTTTGAAAAATGAAATGATCTTTTTCAATATATTTTTCACGTAATTGATTCGATTTATGTGTAAATGGAGTTCGGTGTAAGAGGAATTCATGAATTATAATTTATGTTTCTCATACGTAAGCAAAATTCTGGCTATGGATGGTATAATTATCAACGGACACATATCTTGTGTCTGAATTTATGCGACAAGGAATCTTCGTGTACAAGGTCCCTTACACGGGTTCCTATCGGACGCATAATCCTGTTGGACACTCCATTAATCGTTGGTCATCTCATTTACACATATGTGAAATGTCATGCGCTAACCCTTCTCTGTTAATCTGCATAACATACATACATATGTATTCGCCTCGTGAATCGGGCAACAATTTCCCGAAGAGACAACAGATCATGTCCTGTTAATAGCATATATACGTCAAAGAATATAGACAATTTTTAGTTAATTTCCGTGTTGAAATTTATGATTCAGATAATCATACACTGAACAGTTTATAATTTAATCCGATAATTCGATTTCAAAACCTGGTGTTGAATAATCGACTCGAAGGATTATAATACCGATTTATGAGATTATAAGCGTTTGTAACCTTACCGTTTGAATAGACTATATTATGTTTCAACGAAGACAGTAGTACAAGTCAATAATAGTATAAGTCAGACGGTGGTAGAATCATTGACCATAGCTACTTAGTGATACTACTTTATATTTTTACAGAAACAAGTGTAATAACCTATGCCTGTAATATGTGTAAAACAATTTAGCATAACTATTGAGATAACTTATATTTACACTTTAATTAATTCAATAATCAGACAACGCTACCAACAATAATGTAACTACTATACATAAACTTCACAAATTTTCCTTGAACGTTTTCGATTTTAATCTTGCATAAACACAAAATTCTGACCAATTAATCATTTCGTAGATAATCTAAATTAATTGTCGTGTTCTATACGAGACTAGTAAGTGTTCTAATACATATGAACATTAATATACGTACATGTGAAGTCTAAATTTAAGGTCTACCAGAAATATTTCATATACACAAACCTCATGCATACTATGCTATTTCAATACATCCCTACATCTTCTAAATACACACAAACCTTCCGATCTTCTATAAACATACCCTCGTGTTAGAACATTCATAGCATTTTCCAGAAGACAGAAAACAAGTTCATAGAGGGTCGGCTCCCTTTCCGGGCATCCGTTTGACGCAATACACCTATACGTTCGGGCTCTCCATGCATGTACACTGGGAGCGTCCATATGAATCTCTCTGGAGTGATAACACGTGTACGGGCGCGTCGTACACGCGAGTCCGACACACGAATCGTGAATCGGCCCCTCCAATCGGCTGAACTCGACGGCACGGAAACGTTGATGGCGATACTGATGGTGGTGAAGGCGAAGCCTGGTGGTGGTAGTCGATGTATCAACCCCACTCACTCGAGGATTAGCCTTCGAGATCGCTGACTGCTGAAATGTTCACAGATCGGTTTACCGTTTAGCAGGATAGAGAGTGTGAGCCCTCGTGATCCATGGCCCGTGTGAGCACCAAACCCACGCACAAGCACACACACATACACACACACGCGTACATATACACCATATAGAGAAACATATACAACTCGTAGCGTTCGAATTTCGTTCTCCCGCATACGTGGATCACGCGCGTTCGTTCTCCGATCGTTTCTATCACTTGTACACTTGTGCTCCTTTATCCGCTTGCTTTTTTCACCGTTCGCTCTTCCGTTTCTCTACTTTATCTTCTTTTTCTTGCTTTCGTTTTTCCTTCCTTGTTATTCTAGTTTCGTTAGTTAACTCGTTAAGTACTCTTTTAGATTCTTCCTTGCCGAAGGACAGAGGAGCTTAAGTTGATTGATTTCTTTAGGGCTTCTTTTATGTCCAAGTTTTGTTCCATTTTATTTGATTCTGGAATAGTTGATTTAGTTGGTTTTATTGAATTTCTATGCTAGTATACCTTATTTGCGATGGTTAGCTAATTTCTGGTACAGACAGATATCTATTGTTCGTTCTTCGATTTGATTTAATTTGGAAAAAGCAAGGCAATAATACGTAACATTTATATTGTTCGTACATACAACAAACAGTAAAATACGTTTTTTTCATGTTAATTAATAAGTAATTTAGATTCAGTCTGATGATTCTGTAAAAAAGTAATAAATGTTGCTTCCAACTACTAATTCATCATTCGTACACTTTGGTAAAATTTTTATACTGTTACTACAAATTGACCAAAGTGTTCGAGCGCTTACGAACGACACTATACGTGGACATCGTTCTCTATTTTACTTCTAACGATGAGTGACAAAACGCAAAGGCTTGGACGCCTAACTTGGCCACGTCGTGCGTACATAGGCCGAACGCCACTCAACTGTGGGAACTCGCATTGTGGACCGCACGTGGTATGCGAGTATTACGCTGGCTCGTGGCTTCTGTGTGCACTGGATGTAGCATCGCGGACGTGCAATAGAGACAGAAACAGAAAGGAAGAGAAAGGAAAGAGAGAGAATGGGTGGATGAAAAGGGAGCAGGGCGCGGTCCATTCCAGCGCATGCGATCCTAATCCCCGCGTCCATTCGACGTCCGGATCGCGAGCACGCACGTACTCGAAAATCGTCCCCTTAAGCCCTCTAGGCCGGACGAAAAATTGTCCCGGCGAATTAAGAGGAACGTGCGCTCGTCCGCTCGTCGGATCTGTCGAGACACGGCTATCGGGGGTGAAATTGGGGGTCTGTTCTTCAACGACGATCAACGATGTTTATCCACACACGGATTTTCTCGCCTGATACCACTACTCGTGGATTTTTAACTTGTTCTCTGGCACATTTTTCGAGCGACGAATATTTTTGAATGGGTGTGTAAATTAATTCAGAAGCTTTGTTAGAAGAATTGGAATGTTACTTATGGATTATTTAATGTACTTTTAATCGTGAAAATAGACTTCGTTATTTAAGTAATTACTAGTGTGACATTTACATTTTTGAAATTTTCTATTTGATAATTTAAATGTATTGATCTACGTACTTCATATTATTATATTTTACATTAAAGATTGGATTCATGCAACTTGTTTATGGCAAAATAATGTGTTTATATCCAAACACATAGCCCTTTAAATTTTGAAGAAAATTTAAACTCATATCCATCTAAATTTCAAATTAATGTATTTATTTTAAAAAATTATTTTTTTTTTTTGTAAGAATTCTCCAATAAACAGATTAATATATTAAGAACAAATAAAAATGTGGCCTCTATCAAAGAACGAAAAAAATATCCGCTCTATAATTTTGCGCATGCGAAGTAAAGTCGTCAACGCTAAGAAAAATGATATAGGGTCGTTATTTGTTAATTTATTAATTCGTATATGATTGATTGATAATATATGACGCATGACAATATTTTAATCTTTCTAAAAATATTTGTAAAATCTCTATATGTATTTATACTACATGCTGCGATATTTTACTTTTACGATTCATAATTTTAATAAACTCGATTGAAATTCGTTAATAAATAAAGCAAGATTAAAATTCGTTAAAATATACACATAAAGTACATTTATATAGTTCATATATTTATAATTTCAATCGCATTGAAACTTTTTGTATTATATATTGTTGAATATTCTTACATCCTGCATAGTAGAAGAAATTAACTAACTTAGGTTTCCTAATAGTAAGTAATATTGAAAGATTTCTTTAAGATACATCCAATTGATTCGCAAGTTATTGACCCCGAGGATTCTATATATCTGTGTGCGCATTTAATTGAATGTTACTGTAAAATAATCAGAAATTTATTAAAAAATAATAATCTACGTACTTCTAGTATTCAATTCTAAATTACAAAACAAAATATCGCAACTCATCACGTAATATTGGTAATGTTTAAAGACTTTGTACTGTTATCGATAATTTAAAAACCAACACGATATACCGAAACTGAGAACGACTAAAAAAAGAAGGAAGAATGCTTTTAAAAATGAATTTTATATTCTAATATCTCAACTGCGTGTGGCATACGAAGAACTTTGCTTACAAAGCAAACAAGCTCGCGGCTCTCGCTGGTTTTTTCGCTCGACTGAAAATTCTCCGGTGAAAAAACAATTATTACTCTCGGAAAATAATAATATTTGTACCTGTTCCGATGCACGGCCAATTTAGTTGATAAAGCAAATAGACCCGAAGCGGATTTCACCTCGCCTTACTTTCTAACTGATTGCATGCACCCCGTATTTGTGCTTACAATGCTTACAAAGCATTCCGCTTCTAATGAACGTTCTGTGATTCTTAGTTATCTGTAAATTAAGCAAGCCATGGACTACATAGAGAAAACAACTACATATTATTATAAACTAAATAAGATCAAATTGTCCATATTTTCATAAATAAAACTAGAAAGATCGAACCTAAGTAAGAATTTGTTTCATCACTTAAATGGTATAACAGTACATAAGTACTTTGGCTATTTTTATATATTTTTGCATATTTTTACAATATTTTGGATATTTTAGGTTTCTCATAGGCATCTTAACATCCGCAATCTCTTAATCAGGTATGTTGACGTTATGTGAACTACGTCCTTAAACATACACATAATTATACATATTTTCAATTTCGCGATACATTGCAAACGTTTCTTAAAAATCCGGAAGTTTCTTAATAATCCTCAAAATAATTCTCAAGAGCGATAGTTTCATTAACGTTAGAAATAGTTCTTTCATAAGAAACCACACAAGACCAAATTTTCTAATACGTATCTAAAATATTCACAGTAAGAAGCCGAGCTTGGAGAGCGTTAATTGCTTCGAAAACAAAAAGGACGAACTTTGACCTCCTTCTGTGCTCGTTCCTTCCAGGATGTATGCACGCGATCCCATCATCAGGCGGATCAGAGAAAGAGATATGTACTTACGCCGCCAATGGTACAAAGAGAGGCCGGATAAAGCGTGGATATTGCGACGCCAGTGCGAACGTGGGAATCCACGGCTGCGATCCGCTCAGCCTCATTAATGATGATGTGCTTGCCACCCAGTTGCAGTTCCATTCTCTCTCTCTCTCTCTCTCTCTCTCTCTCTCTCTCTCTCTCTCTCTCTCCCTCTCTCTTCCTGTACGCATACATCCACACGTTCTACATATTTCAACGTGTGTAACGGCTATGTCTACCAGAGTCTATCCAGTCTTGCACCTGTCTCTTTCTCTATCCTTTCTCGCGATGCCTTGACAAGGAGACCCCGTGGAAGCTGACGCCCCGGCCAGCCATCGCATTCACCCTCCCATTTCTATCTTCTTCTCCCTCACACTTGGTAGATTCAACCCTCCTACAGGCTGCTCGACCTACCTACCCACCATCGTTGCTCCCCAACCAGCCAAGCCACGGAAATACAGCTCGTACATCTCGAACAGTACCACTCCCCCTTGAACTCAATTCCGCGCAACCTGCGCGGACTTTTTCGCTCCCACCGTTAAGTTCTTAGGCGATATTAATAGGAAACCGCCCGGAGATCGAGCGAGGGGCCATCCTATCGCGAGATGATTTGTGATTCTCTCTATCGTAGTTGAAGGTATCTTTGGTTGTCTGAAGCTGATGATATTCTTACTCATCTTCTTCTTTATTGACTCGTAAATGAGGTAAAAGATCGTGACAGGATTCGTTGGTATTGTGTAATGTTATTGTAATATTCGCATAATTCCTGCGGAAGGCATTAACGAGAATCATTGATATTAATTCCGATTTAAATCGACATTAATTGGCAATAGAGAAATCTGTGTTGATTGTGTTGATATAATATTTAATATGAAAGTTTTAATATTCCCCCTGATCTGGATTTCAAGCAACCTGCGCGGACTTTGTGTATTTGAAGTTTGGTTTGGTTTCTTTTTCGTCTTTGGTTGTTGAAGAGGGATAAGGGAATGATTCGATCACAAGTAAGACGCGACTTTTATCGGTGCGTAAATGAGGTGAAAAATCGTGACAGGATTGTGTACACAGGAGTTTCATTCGAACGGTCTTTTAAAGACGGACGGATGTGGAAGTTGGTTTTGTCGATGTTCAGAGTTTGTTAGGGGTGCTATTAGTCTTTTCTGGGTAGAAGATTTGGGGAGAATTCCTTTTTAAGTTGTGTTCTTTTTGTTATTATATAGGATATGTTAATACATTTATTCAACGTTATTAAGAAACTCAAAACATGGAATTATTTATGTAATAATATTACTATTATGCCATTATATCTGAAAACATATTTTTTAATACATTAGATGATGACCACAAATAATTTATCACCAACTCTCCATCATTTCTTCCTTTCATTTCAACATCCTTTTATTAAAATGTCTAAGAAGTAATTTTTATTCGAAATTTCTTCGATCTTTCATGAAATATTTAAAAACATTGTAAATAAAGTAGTTCATCTTATTCGATGATAATATTTCAAACGATGTGAATAATTCTATAAGCCGTATTGAAGATTCACCCTTTTAAAGTGTAATTTATCGTATTTAAAGAAATTTAGAATCCCGTATTCAATCCTTCGCGAGCCTTTTTGCTCCCCCTATTAAGCACTTGAGTGGCATCAATAGAGCCATTCAAGATGATACTCCGGCATTAAGAGATCACTCATGGTTATATCGAGAATGTATTTCGTAAATCAATCATATTGATGTGCTTCAGAGAAACCGGAAAGAACATATTTGAAAATTAATTAACAGCATATACGACTAATAAACAAAATTATGAAAGTTATGAAAAAGGAAACGGAATAAATTTGTACGTACATAAATAAATTTACCTTTTTGTGAATTTAACTTCTTTTTTTCGGACTTTGCTATTGATTAAATATCTTGGAAATTTTCATTATTATTAAAAACACTTAAATTTAGGAAATGCATTAGGAAAGTAGTTTTAGTAATGAAAGCTACATATTATACAAAATTCATAGATAATCGTTAGACAATGAGAATCCAACATAAAAATAACACGTATTCTTTATAATTGATGTTTAGCTGTACAACACGAACGAGGTCCGAGGAAGCCAAAACAACCTCAACAACAATCACCGATCGCACCACCTTTGCACAATGATCGATTAAGGACTGGTCTTGGTTCCCCTTATGTTCTTTTACACCAAAGGTGTGTATGAAGTTCTTATTAAAATCTGTACATATATTTGCACACATTAGTATTAGGTAGTAAATATTGTAACTTAATACGCTACGTTATTGTTCTGTTTAAACACAATGTCTGACTCACTAATGGCTCGTACTACTTAAATTGACGAGGCTTATGAAGGAATAATTCAATTTCTCCCTTCGATGTTGAAGAACTATGAACAAATCAGAGTTACAAAAGATATACCATATCATCTTCTATGCATTCTTAAGCCAATTTTAATATCGTGCCAGAAATATCATACAGGCTATCAAAGATATGTTATTATTCATCCTATACTTTATACATATCATTAATTATTCCATATTTCATTGATAAAAGTATTTTCATCGTTTAAAATATAATTGTGAAAAAAAATCATCTATGATTTTAATCTAAATATCACTGCAAAACCTTACTCTTAGCAATTAGAGCTTGATAACTCAAATAAAAGGACGCTAAGGATAATGTGTGCAGAAAGTTCAGGTGCGACCAGAGGTTCTCGCCTTATCCACGGCCAGTGGCACTGGTGCAGAAACCACCGGAGGACTCTTCGTCCCCGGCACCATTGGCTCTACCGCATTCTCCTTCGACCACGACCCTCTACTCAGCACCCCCGAGCGTCGCTCTGACACCGCAGCCACCCCTTCTTCAGATACTAATGTCCGCGGAGCAGTGTCAGGTAAGTAATTCAGCTCAATTTGCTCGAGTCTGGTGTTTCCCCTTTGCAAACTTTATAACCGTCAATCCGACAAATCCTGCCGGTTTCACACTCTGGACTGAAACTGAGCGATCGAGGATCCTCGTGTTGACGAGATCCTCGTTCCTTGTTTTGGATTTAGTTTCGTGAAATTAACTTTCCGGTAACACACAGAGAGAAGTTTAGAGAAATGTTTATATGATAATTTTGTAGAATACGAACGTAGTGTAGATTCATACTATACGACTGAAAAACTAAACTAAATAGAAATTTTACCTTTCGTGATATTACAATGAGTTACTGAAGATATCTTTTTTATTTTCGCACACTATATACATTCTCTACATTTTTAAATTTTATTACAGGGTTTTTGTTTAGAGCTATAGCTCAATATTATTGCAATATTGACACAATTTTGGGGAATTAAAGTATTAATAGAAGGAATTGATAATTTTTTTAAAAGAATAGAGAAATTTGTGTTGATTTTTATTAATATAATATTAAATATTTGAAATATCTATATTTTTGAATTGCTTAAAAATAGCTTAAAAATTATTAATAATAATTTATAACATCATAAAGTTATGTTATTCTTTAGACAAAGTATTTTAGTTGTAAAATATTATTCTTAGATACGTATTATTTGTTTAAATATATTTTCATTTTTATTTATAAGGAACTCGTATGGAATGCACCATTGCAATCGGAAACAGAATATTCTTTGGAACAAACAGAAGCTAGTCATAATTCCACTGGAACATTAATAAATCCCAATCCTACGCGAGAACTATTACAGGTAATTATTCCAAAAATTTTACGATAATTATTCTTATAAAATATAAAATTTTCAAAATAAAATTAATGACTAATTGATTTGTATATATGTGATACGGTTCTGTTTCTAGTCCCATGTAATTTTATTAAAGAGTTTGAAATTGCTATAAAAATATATATTAGAATAATATTAGAAAGCAATTTAATATATTTTATTATTTTACATTTCTTAATATTAAAAATGACTGATTAATAAAATAGGTGAAACAAAAATTTCACTCGGAGAACGAAGCTTATTAATATGTTTCAGGAAACAACTGCGCGTTTACTATTTATGGCAGTAAGATGGGTTTGTTGCTTACCACTATTCCAATCCCTTTCGAAGAACGATCAATTATTGTTACTCGAAGGCTCGTGGACACAACTTTTCCTCCTTCATCTAGCACAGTGGTCAATATCGTGGAATATTACTGGCTTACTGGAGGATGAACAAGTACGAGCAAGATTGCCAGACGAAGCTACAACGAATCAACAATTAATTACTATTCAGGTGATAATTTAACTTATATAAAATTGTATTAATTATTGCATAGAATATGAAATATTTGATAGTTTCGTCATAAGAAAATGAATAAATAATTAACATTTTCTTTAATATTTTGGACAAATGTGAACGAGAATATTTTTATAATTTTAAGTAATAAAAAGTAATAGTGAAAATTAATAAAAAAAGAAATTATTTACGATTTTATGTATGCCTGTATTTCAGGACACGATATGCCGTTTTAGGCAACTCTCACCAGATATGAGTGAATGGGGATGTATGAAAGCGGTAGCACTGTTTACTCCAGGTAATAAGAAATTTTGGTTTTTAATTTCGAAAAGGTTGATAAATATATTTCAAACAAATTTCGTATTTTGAATTTATGAAAATATTTTTACTTAAACAATTGAAATTAAGGAAATACTTAAAACTTCAATATTTCTCTTCTCTTTTCTTCAAGCGATATAAAGTAACGAAATATTTTACATTTTGATCTCGATTGCTGTGTGTTCCTAAACTGCAAATTAAACAGATATTTAAAATTCTGTTTCGATACCGATATGTTCCTTCACAGAAACGGAGGGTCTCCATGCCAGCGAGTCGATAAAAATGTTACAAGATCAGGCTCAATGCATTCTAGGGGATTACACGAAATCTCGTTATCAACGACAACCAGGTAGAAGCGGGACATTAATGCACGTTGTCGGACGTTTGACGTCTATCTTCCCAAAATTGGTCGAACGTTTGTTTTTTCACGAAACCATAGGCGAAATTCCGATTTCCCGTTTATTGGTTGATATGTATCAAATGAAAGGACACACAAACTGAAATTTCCCTATAAATGACGATATAATCGTGTGAAAAAAATCCCTATGGCTTTCCAAAACTCTGTCGATTCTTTAAACCAGATACCGTAGAGATCGAGACAAGTTTTTGAAACCTGTAGCTAAAGACTGCAAAATTATACGAAAGATCACTGGTTTTGATGAAATGGTTATAATCTATGAACATATTTGATTAAACGATACCAAAGAACTATTCAGTTAGCTTTCCGTACTATGATTTTATATAATTTTGCATTACAGTGCAATACATTGAATATATTACTTATAATATATTGAGTATATTAAATTTTGTTCGATAATGAATTTCGTTTTTATGACCAATAGGATTTGTTGCTTCTAGATAAAAAGATATGAGAGTCATAAACTGTAAAAATCATTTGATGAAGTAGAATTTTGTGTAAGTACTACTTGTAAAACATTTGTAAAGAACGATTTCATTGTGTTTTATGTTCTTATAATATCTTTGAGATAATACTACCGGGTACTACAAAGACACATTCTTTGTAATGCTATACTTCGTTCAATGTAATATATGCACGGCGAAAGAAATGTGTATTTATTCTAAATATTATCTTTTTTTTTTCAGTTTCTATTAATTTGACAGAACATTTCGTATTTCTAATTACAATCGCTCGACTCGGTAGAAGAAAATTTAATCAAATACATAAAAAATTATTTAACATCAAAATAAATTCAATAATGTTTGCAGGTAGTATAGAACAAGAACTAAAAATACGTAATTATGGGAACATGAAACACTTTCATATGAAATAAACCATATTAAATTTAATGTTATACCAACAATTTCGTAATTCGTTATAAAAAAAAAATACGATAAGAAAAATCTTATTCATGGATGTAAAAATTATATAAGAATGATAAGCTTCCATAAGAAATAGATATCCTATTCATTTGTAAATAATTGAATAACCGAGAGTTAACAATGTAACATTAATTATTTACTATTTACCTATAGTCAATTATACATACATATATTTTGCTTTCAATTTTTGTAATATATATTTATATTATTTATATGATATATTTTTTAAACATACATATATACATATAGTATATTATTTATCCATATATCACATATCAATATACAATAATTGTTTTCTTCCAAAAAATTTGTAGATAATATTATCTAAGTGTTATTAATTGTAATTTAATACAGTTGCATCTTATATTATATATAATATTTAATAGTAGTAATATACAATTGTTTCAAAGTTGTATGTGAGTTTACTTCATCGTATTTGTTATTAAATTGTAATTGTATTTAGTACTCGCTAATATTAACATACATATTTGTTATAAAAAGTATTTGGTTTTATAGAATAGACACTATGTTTTATACATATATGTAATGTATATTAGCATACAAATGATTTATATGGACCCGTGGAAATGACGGATAACTGAAACGAAATTATAAAAAAAACTACTTAGTATTAATAATTGTTTTCCTACTCCATTCCTTACCTATGTAAGAACTTAATTTTACTATTTATTAATACTTCATTTAATAAATTAATTGTTACTTATGTACTTGTTACAACATATTTAAGAATATTATAAATACAAAACAATTTTTTCTAGAAATTATTGAATCGCTGCTGTAACAAAAATATAAAAATTTTAGCCTTGTTTCGTCCAAGCAAATAATTATACTAATGATTGTTTCAAATAAATAAGAAATTATATTATTTAATAATTTTTGTTTCTTTATTTTATGTTTGTTTCAACAAAATCTAATTAATATTGCATAATATTTGTTTTTGATTGCATTACATAGAAAATTGAATTATACTGTAACTCTATAATTTATAAATAAAGTTTATATAAATTTAAAATATACGTATCAAAAACAAAATCTTCAAACAATAAAAGTCACTCTCATTAAAAACATAGTTTATGCTTTCCAACATGGACGCACTCATAATATAGTTATATTATTTCAAAAGCATGGCTGTGTATTCTAACCTTATTCTTTAAATGTATATAAACATCAGTTTCGACGCAAAGTAAAGAAAGACAATGGGACACAGTAAAATATTTTTCAAGAATCGTGCATTAGGATATGTCAGTAATCATATTCCTCTTGTAACAAGATATATTACAAGGCGAAAAGAAAATCTTATAATAACATGTGTCGGTGATACGTTTCTTACGTACAGTTCTACACATTTCACGCTTCTTAACGTATCAAAAACGCATCCAGGTGAAATTACATGTCTCGCGGCAGACGCTTATCACACTTTTACAGCATGTGGAAAAGAAATATACGCTTGGCGGAGAGGAGCAGAGCTAAAACATACTTACAAAGGACATGACTACACAGTGCATATTCTATTACCTTTTGGTTTTCATTTAATATCTATTGATGAGAACAGCAATGTTAAACTGTGGGATATTAAAACAGAAGAGCTAGTATCAGAACTTGATTTCAGTGTTAAACATTTCAAAATTACAACAATAATACATCCTAACACCTATGTAAACAAAATATTACTTGGAAGTGAACAAGGCCAACTGCAGTTATGGAATTTGAGAGTTCTAAAATTAATTTATACATTTAAAGGCTGGAACACACCAGTAACTGCACTTGAACAGGCACCTGCAATAGACGTTGCAGCAATAGGTTTAAGAGATGGAAGAATTATGTTACATAATTTGAAGCTTGATGAAACACTTTTTGAATTAGTACAAGACTGGGGTTGTGTAATATCCATTAGTTTCCGAACAGATGAGCATCCAATAATGGCCACAGGAAGTTTAGAGGGTCATATTGTATTTTGGAACTTAGAGCAGCGTAAAGTAGAAAGCCAACTCCTTAAAGCTCATTTTAGGGGTGTAACAGGATTAAAATATTTACCCAATGAACCATTGTTAATATCTTCTTCTCCCGACAATTCTCTAAAGTCATGGATATTTGACTTAGCTGATGGAGCTGGAAGACTTTTAAAAATTAGAGAAGGTCATTCAGAACCTCCTAATATTGTTCGTTTTTATGGAGATGAAGGTAACAATATATTAACAGCTGGAAGTGATTCTTCTTTAAGGATGTTTTCTACAATTACGGAAATGTTGAATCAAAGCTTTGGAAGAGCATCATTCAACAGAAAAGCTGCAAAGAAAAGAGGAAGACTTGCTGAAGATCCTTTATTAATGCCACCAATTACTAATTTTGCTATAGAGTTAACAAAAGAAAAACAATGGGATAACATTGCAGCAACACATTCTGGTTTGGCTACAGTCACTACATGGTCTTCTAATAAGAAAAAAATGGGAGAACACAAATTAATCCTAGAAAAGTTTAAAAGCAATCGTAACATTATTGCAACTTGTGTATATATAACAAAATGTGGAGATTTTGTTGTTATTGGATATAATAGTGGTCACGTAGAAAGATTTAATATACAATCAGGAATTCACAGAGCTAGCTATGGTACTAATAAAGGAGCACATCAAGGTCCTGTGAAAGGTGTAATGGTAGATCCTTTAAATCAAACTGTAATCACTGCTGGAAGAGATGCATTTATAAAGTTTTGGAGATTTAAACCAAAAACAGGTAAAAGAAATAAGTATATTTCATGATACACATGTGAAAATATAATTAATTGCATATTATAATTTTAAGGAGATACTGAACCAGTAACAAAAATAATATTGGATGAACCAGTTGAATGGTTACGATATCATAATGATAGTTCCCTTATAGCCGTAGCATTGGAAGATTTTACTATTATATTAATAGATCTTGACACTAAAAGAATTGTCCGATGTTTTGAAGGACATCAAGCGCGATTAACAGATGCATGTTTTAACCCTGACTCTAGATGGCTAATAACAGCATCTATGGATTGTACAATTCGAACATGGGATATTCCTTCCGCTAATTTAATAGACATTTTTCAGGTATATATAATATATGTTAGTAAAACTTAATTATTGATCTAATTTAAAAATATTAACTGAATGTAACGTTTTAGGTACCAGAAGCATGCACGTCATTAAATTTTTCACCTACTGGTGAATATCTTGCTACAGCACATGTATGTAACTTAGGTATATATTTATGGTCGAACCGTACCTTGTATTCCTATATTTCTTTGAAAGCAATAAACAAAGACGATCCGATTCCAACGATTGGTCTACCTGGTTCAACGATAGAAGTTAGTGATATTAATGAAGATGAACTTATTGAACCAGAATTGGATTATGTTTCTCCAGCACAACTTCAGGAGGATCTTATTACAATGTCTGGTTTAGCTCACTCGAGATGGCAGAATCTATTAAATATCGATATCATAAGAAAAAAGAACAAACCGAATGAACCGCCAAAGGCACCGGAAAATGCACCTTTCTTTCTGCCAACGATTCCTTCCTTAGAATTGAAATTTGACCTTTCGGCTGTTAAAAACACCGAAGTCAATAAGAAACTGATTATTCATCCTGAGTTAGAAAATCTCACTTTGTTTGCCAAATCCTTACTGTCTATGAAAGATCCACAATGTGAAGAAGTTATTGAAAAATTAAAAAATATGAGTCCTAGTTCTATCGATTTCGAAATTCAATCACTTTCAGCGGATGAAAAAACATCGAATACTTTATTACTTCACTTTATGAAAATGATATATCATATGATGGAAAAGAAAATGGATTTTGAATTAGCACAAGCTTATTTAGCCGTATTTTTAAAATGCCACGGAACAACAATAACAGAAGACGAAACGTTAAGAAATTATTTAGACAAATTACAAGAAATACAATCAAAGTCTTGGTTTGTATTAAGAGATAAATTGTTTTATAATTTAAGTGTTGTACAAGCTTTGAAGAAGATGTAATTATTTTATTGTAATAAAAATGACGTATTATTTTTTACGTAATTTTTAAATGTTAAATTTAAATGTTTTTACCATTTACCATCACAAAACATTTTTTTAAAGTACATTGATCGAATAATTATAGCTGTTTCAAAAATAATTTATTGCGACATTTTACAAATTATTTTAGCGCATTTAGAATCTTAAACTTATAATTAGTTTTCTATACAGTAAACCACAGTTCAGTAAAGTTAAATAGAAAAGATAGAAAAGATTACTCACAAGTATAATTTGTTTGTGTATATAAATATAATAATTACAAAAATAATCTTACAGTCATTGACATATTTTAATACCAAAAAATATTTTATGTAGATACATGTAAAAGTTATTTATATATATATATATACATGTATCAAAGTTTGCTATGAACGACGATAATTTATTCCCTATAAGCAAGAAAACTATGTAATTGTTCCACTGTTGTTGTTTCTAATCCTAAATCTCCTATATAAATTTCAAAACATGTAACTATTCTATAAAGACTTCGTTTTGCTGCAGCACGTAAAGAATGAAAGATTTGTTTAATAAATTCATCATCTCCATGTTGTTTCTTTGCCATAATATTTGATTTTTGTAATTTATCAAGAGCTTGCTTCAATGCAAGTAGAGTATTGATTATAAGTGGTAGATCTTTTTGAGCAATTCCATAAGAATCTTCATTTAATGATAATACAGCTAAAGATGAAATTGCATCCGCAGCCCAGATTATCGTCTGTCCATTAAATAAAATATGACATACTTTACCACCCTCTATTTCACCAAAAACATATGAAATAAGTGGTTTAGATAGTAAGTATGCGAGAAAGTTGTTCCATTTTGTTTTTATGAATTTTTGAATAAACAGTTCATTGTCAACATCTTTTTTTATATTACTTTCTTCTGTACAGGTTTGTACTTCTTCTTTTATTAAACTGCGCATACGATACATATATTGCTTCTGAAATTCACTAATATCTGTCATTGTTGAACTTGGAGCACCAGGAGATAGTTTTGGTTCCTGAGGTTTAATGCATGCTGTGCTGAGATCATCGGAAAATTTTTTGATGAGACCAGTACATTTTTCTATAACACAGTTCCAGTTGTAAGGATGACCCCCAGGTTGACTGAGTGTGAATAATACACCTCTTCTTGCTTTATCCTTTTGTGCTATTGTAATTAAATCTAAATAGCCTAAATGTTGCACTATTGGCACTTTGTCTGTAGATAATGCATCAGGAAGTGTCACTCCAGATTCAACAGTATTAAATACATCACTTTGTTTGAATTCAAAAGGAACCCATTCTGTCAAATATATTTCAAATAGTAAATACATACTGTTAATTGTTAATACAAATATCAGTTGGTATAACCATAATTGAAAAATCAATGACATATTCAGCAAGCTAGGAATGCTACTCAATGGTTCACTTTCTAATTGTAAGGATGACAAAAATAATATTGCAGAACAACAATAAGGACCCAAGAAATAATAACCAGTTAAATAATATAGAGTTGGCCATATGCATTCAGCCATTAATGATGGAAGCAGGGTGCAGATTCCTGCTTTAAATCGTAAAAGCTTTGATGAAGATATGATAGGAAATTTTAAATATTTCATATGAAAGATACTAATTTTCAAGAAAAAATATAATCCACTCCATAATCCACTTAAGAATAAAAAGTAATGTTCTTCCATTAAACACATTCCATAAATTATGTTACATTCTGTCATTAAAAAACCATATTTGCCTCCTTTGATTGATAAATGCAACCAAACAAGGAGACCACCAATGATAATGTGCAGGATACCCATCAAAATATTTTGATATGTGAATATCCCAAAAAATTTAATAAATCTACTTTTTGAGTAGGGTGGAATGTTAGAGTAACTCTTGCTACAAATAACTCCTTGAAAAAATGTAACGGTAGCAAGAATACAGAAATAACTCCACATTCGAAAAGAGGTTATCGCTGTCCATGTGTTTTGAATCCATGACATATAATCTGTATTTAAATTTGTAATTAAAAGTAAGCAAGTCACAAGTAAAAATTGTACAGTTATACTGGAGATTATAGCTAAGAACATTCTCTGCATTAGCAATTCTTTGCATCCTTTTTTATTCATCTGTACCATTTTATTTACTTGTAACGGTTAACCTCCACTTTTTTGATAAAACCGCACAAATTGAGCAGCTCAAAATTCTTGCCAACAAGCTTAACGTAATAGTTTAACTTTTATATTTTTAATAATAATAACATTTACGTGAATATTTTACACGTTCTCAACTATTTAACTTTTCAAACACATATTTTTATCAGGAAATAAAAATGATATACATAAATTCCTCGTTTCAAAAAGCCGGTATGATTATGAATTTTCCATTGAATTTAAGCGCCCCATCATGGCTGTCCTCATGAAAAGAATATAAAGGATGATATTTATCACTATGATTAAATTTGAATTATCTTCTTGAACAAAACATATTATTACCGAATCATTATCAACAGGATATTTAACATTAAAAGTTTTATGTATTGACTTTACTAAAAGAAATATTTGAAATTGATTTATATCTATAAAGTTTCCTTATTTTCCAAATCAATTTTTGATAAATTTATTAATATTTTTAAATAATACTTTTTGTATTGTTTTAAAAATAAAGATTGTTATTTATAATAATTATTATACTATATTTCACATATTAAATATATATATATTTTAAAAAGAGACTACTAAAAATACAATCGACTTCCAATAAAATTCTAAACAAATCTTCATCAAATAATAAATTGTTGAAGTTATAATATATTATTTCAAATACTTGATAAGTTTAAGAAAGCAGACTCTTTAATTTATGTAAATACCATATGAATATAAAAGCACGCTATAATGAACAATGTAATTTCTTTTATGTATCTGTAATAATTAGTAATTTATAATATAATATAAATTATGTAATATGCTTCAAATAAAAGTGCTATAAAAGTTGCAAATAAATGTTATGATATTAATACATTAGAAAGCAAGAATTGAAGCATGTACTTTGTACTTGTAATAATATAATTTACAATGTAATTATGTATATAATATAGTTTCACTACCGATTAATCAATTCCACGTTGTATTTGTATATGTTATTATTTACAATTAATAAATAAGAGAAGAAATATATTACTTAAAAATGTTTAACACAATTCTTTAATAGAGTACTTACATTGTAAAGTTATTCAAATATCAGAATATTTAACAAAGATCTATGAATGAATGGTGTGCGATCACTTAGTACTTTCAGTTTCCTTTCTACTTTGTACTCTATGATTTTAGTAAGAAAATGTAAGTCAAGTGCTTGATAAGTTTTCGAACCCGTAGAGGAACTATTCATTATCCAGCGAAGGTTGCCTTACTAGTAACATCTTTAATTAACCCGCATGTCATTTTCAATGGGCCTATTCATATAGTATAAACAAAATGGATTAGAATCTCGTAAGAGTTAATTTCTATTATTTTATGGATATTACAAGAGTCTGCCGTCATGTGGAAGTGCCATAAATGTGGGAAACCAGTATATTTCGGTTAGTTTCAATCTTCGCATATATTAAAAAGGCGTACTAATTTTGACAAGTACCGTTTCCTGTCATTATAATGAGTTGATTAATTTTTTGTCTGTATAAATGTCATGTTACTTGTATATATTTTATTAAAAAAATAATTTATTATTATTTTTCTGCATTTTAACCAAGCTCTTTGTTATTATTAAAAAATTATTTTTTAAATTAAAAGATTAATTGTTTATTGTCGTGAGAGAGATATGACGATTTTAATATTTTAAATATTAAAAAAAAGTACTACAGGTGAAAATAAAAATTTATTTCTGTATTTTATATACTAATTTAAACAAATATTTTAATATGTCAATTTATAAGTTAATAATTTATTATTTATAAAAACAAAATGCATGTATTAAATAAAACTTAAGAAAATATATTTATTAAAGAATTAGTGAAATCTCAATTGATTATAAAATTATATATGTAATACTGTAAAGTTTTACAAATAAAGTAAGTATTTTGTACAAATAGATCATAAATATATTTGTTTATTTTCTACAAAATATTTTGAAAAACTGTGACTTTAGCTGAACGCAAGCAATCATTGGGATATGACTGGCATCCAGAATGTTTAAGATGCGAAGAATGTGGGAAACGCTTAAACCCAGGCCAGCATGCAGAGGTACAACATTGTATATTTTATAAAATTGTTAATCAAATATTGTAATATTATTAGTCATATTTAAATATTTAATCTATCTAATTTTGTGTCACCACTTTAAATATTTCATTTGTAATGTATTACTGTTAACTTTTACTTAATAATCGTACAATAAAATTTATATTTTCTTTTTAAAAACTGTTATGTAGCATAAAGGTGTACCATATTGTCACGTACCATGTTACGGAGCGCTTTTTGGGCCACAATTATTTGGTCATGGAACAAGAGTCGAATCACATACAAGTTTTGGGAAAAAAGAAGCACGGCCATCATTACCCAGGTATATAGTTCAAAACAATGTGTTTTATTTAATCCTATACTATTAAACATATTATTACATTAAGTTTTATATTGTTATAATTTTTCATACTTAGATCACACTTGGAATCAAAGTTGAAGGTTTTCAACCAGTATTATGAAGGCAAAAGTGGTGGAATAAGAAGCCGTGAGGTATTTATCTTATATTTATGCTAAGAAAATATAGATCAACTATATAATTAATATTATTTTTTAATAGGTTAATGGAAGATTGATACTGGAAGGTGCACTTCGTATTTATTGGGGTGTCAGAGGAGTGATTCATTTAAAAGAAGATGATGATCAACGCACAGTAGTTACAGCTCGTAATAGAAATTCATGTAGACGTAGTGTTTCTGATGTATGTATATATTTTTATATGAAAAGGGATGCTTAAAATATTTTATACGTTCGTATATCTTGTAAATTCTGCCAATAGAGTATAGAAGATGAAGAAAAAGAGGAAGATTGTGTAAAAGAAACTTGTGAACAAGACGCAGAAACTGAAACAAAGTCTGTACCAACCTCACCTGATCATCTTAAGAGCCTCACTTTACCAATGAAACTAGACGTTAAAAACATGGAGTGGGATGAAATAGATGAGCTTCTTCAGGTAATATATAGATTATTAAAATTTCTGATTATTAAATATTTTTCATTTTATTTATTTTTATTCATCTTATTGATTTTTAATTACCCAGGTTGAACGTAAAATCGAAGATGGAAAGAAATTATACCAAACGATGCCCGAAAATCTACCTTCGATTAGTTCGCAAACCACTTCCGACCCACTGCCTCTTTCTTCTCAATCCAGTTTTGATAGATCTGATTCTCGCGAAAATTCTGAAGCTGATAGTCCGAATCATCAAAGCAACCGTGGTAACGATAGTAGCGTAACTAGCACACCAACGCACAGTATAGGTAGTTCTTCTAGTACCGATACCCCTATTTACCATGGCACACCAAATCGAAATGGAACGCTTCGAAGGGTAGAATACTTCGATAACTTGGAGAAAAATATGTCTGGTAATAGATCTATTAGCACTGATGACAGTTGGATAGAAAAAGGCTTAAATCGGTCGATGTCCGGACCTGATTGCCTCCAAAGACATCGAACTGATAGCGATACAGATTCTGTAAATTCTCTACAATTTAGAGAAGATGATAACATGACAATGTCGACCGACAGTGGACTAGAGGTATTTAACAATTATAGTCTTGAATTTATTATTCTCCATGTATATGCATATCTATAATACGTTCTAGCTGGATGGCGTAGTTTTACGACGAAAACAAGGGTCCACCGCGATTAGACGTCGCCCGGGTGGTCGACGACAATCACGTAGTCGACTGCGACGTCGTTGTTCAATTAACGGACATTTTTATAATCGTGAAACCAGTTTTTTTACACCTCCGCATGGATCTCAAATGTCCGTTTGGATTACAAGTTTAGTAAATACTCAGGAAGTTATCAACCTTATGTTAGACAAATATAAAGTTGATGCTAAACCAGATAATTTTGCGTTGTTCGTCGTCCGCGATAATGGCGGTGAGTTAAATTATTTTAGGAAACACATATCTACTCTTAATAACTATTTGAGAAAGCTAATTTTCTTTTTTATAGAACAAAGAAGATTAAGAGACGACGAATATCCGCTGGAGGTTCGCGTAGTATTAGGTCCGCACGAAAATGTCGCGCGACTTTTTTTAGTAGACAAATTGTCGACTCCGGAAATTAGCTCCGACGTTGCGCAATTTCTTAATCTCTCTTTGGTAGAGTGTCACGGTATATTGCAGCGTTATTATTACGAAGAGGAACGTCAGATTCTTCTTTTAAAAGAAAAGTATGTCTTTTTAAATATGTACATAATTATTAATTCTGATCATTTTATTCGAATACTTTAGATATGTTTTATTCATCTAAAGAGTTATTTTTAAAAAAATACTGTCCTCTTATATTTCTGTATTAATATCCATCTTGCAATCTTTCAAAATGAACGAATCTATTATTTAAATTAAGAAACAGAGAGCTAATTAAAGTGAAATATATTGAAATTATATTTTCTTTTTTGTTTGAATTTTCAGATATAAGGAGATGCGGCGAAGAATACGGCAAAGAATGGAAGAGCTAAAGGTTCGACTATAGTTAGTACGTATTCATAATAAACATTTAAATATCCATATTATTTTTCTATTAATTTTCAATCGAAGATACATATACGTATATATAATTCCTTCTTTTTTTTATGTAAATTATTTGTCGTAAAATGTGTTATCGTAATTGTCCTCAAACATTCAAACGTATTAGAACCACTTACTGTCGTCATTTCTTTTAGCTCTCTATATTTATTTATAACTTCAAAAAATTACTTCTGGAAAAGTTTCGATTTTCTGCTTTGAACATTTTTAAACGCGAGAAAGAGTAAAAGTTTCGGAGAAGAAAGTAGAAATAGATCGATCAAAGTATTTTGTTGAAATATACAATAAAAATTAACTTATATAATGATAAAAAAGTTAAGCTTTTAATCTTTGATTCAATATTATATTTGTTTTTTAATTAATTAAAGAGGTAATTTATAGAAGATCAAACTTTTATATGAGTTTGTTTTTTGAAACTGTTGTCAATAAATATCGTGAGTTATAAAATAACACCACGACCATAGAAGCAAATTTAAATCTTGCACGATTTATTGCGGAATGACTCACTATCGGAAAAGTGATTTACATTTGAATGTGTCGAGCGATAACGTACTAACATTTTCTAGATTAACGTCTTATGGTTACATTATTCAATTGTACTCATTACTTCTGCATATTTGTTGCATTTATCTGTAGTCATTAATGCGCAGCTACTATTGAGACATTCAGTGCAATTTAACTAGAAATTCACGTATCAAATTAAGTGATATATACATGTATTGTTTAAGTCTCGACTGTGCATCAAACGATAATTACGCAATCACGCGAACCATTCTTTAACACGATATCTTTTAAATTGTTCGCTATAAGCTAATTGTTGTATGTATAGCGTTTCATTTGACTTTTTAACATTAAAAATGAACACTGTCATAATTTATTAAGGGCGATCAAGTATTGTATCTGTGTAATAGATAGAACACCGATGTCATGTCAATGATTGATACAAGAGATGAACATTTTATG
This sequence comes from Bombus fervidus, assembly GCF_041682495.2. Lineage (NCBI taxonomy): Eukaryota > Metazoa > Arthropoda > Insecta > Hymenoptera > Apidae > Bombus > Bombus fervidus. The sequence continues at coordinate 13,324,507 of NC_091524.1, forward strand.
AAAGGAAAAGAGAAAAGATATTGTTCGCAGTTTAGATTGTACGATTGTTAGAATCTCATGCAAGGCTGTCCAACTTCTTACCTCGTGAAGTTTTTCTAAATTTTCTGTTCACGTAGGTGCCAAAAGAAACACAGAAATAATGAAGATAAAAAGGAAGAGGAAAATGAAAGAAATTATTATATATTAAACAATAAATGGAAATAGAATTTTAACGAAGGAATTGTTGAATGTAAAATGGAAATGTTAGAGAAAGCAGAACGTTTTAAAAGCTATATGTAGATGTATATATCGTCTAGATGAAAATTACTATAAACGATTGTACCTTGAACTGCAGTTTTAGTTGGACAGCTCCGAAAGCCATAGATAATTGTTATTAAACAATAGCAATTTTCGACACGTATCACTGCCGTAATTGCTAGATCATGAATAAATATTTTATCTGTAGAATATAGTATGAAATATTGAAGAAAGGATTGCATTGAAGGTAACTTGGATTTTAGAATTTGTTCAAGACGTATTTGAATCGATACAATCAAATTATGAATGGCTTCATTTGAATGGTATTTCAGGGAACCAAGTTCTTATGGTTTGTAATTTCGTAACATTATCGTCGATGATGACTATAGTTGAAATTTAAGAATTTTAATTCGACAGATTTTGAAAAATCCTTTCTGCATAGTAGAACAAAATCGTAGTGTGATTACATTTTAGATTTAAATTAAATTGATAGTTACATTTACTTCCGCGAGATCGTTAGTTTTAGCTTTGAGGAATAATTAGATCTCCTAGTTTGTTAAAGCATCTTCAATATAACAGTGTAATATGTGAAATGTGCTTTAGTCGAAATAAAAGAAAAAAAAACTGTTTGTTTTCATAATATAAAAATTATGATATCTTTATCATGGATTTTTTTCTTTTACATTAAAAAATATTTCGTCAAGATAGAGGGAACTTCGAATTCTATCGTGATGGATATTACGAGGTTCCAAATTTTATTGCACAGTTCAAAGAGTTTCGAAACAAATATTTTACATGTCTCTTATCCGCATTGAAAATCCCAATTTAGGTGCAAAAATCATTTCTTAGAATTGATTACTAATTCGATTGCCTTTATATTGGGAAAAGATAAAAAATAGATTTTGATCTACATATTAGGAAATTAGATATTAGAAATGCATATCACATACTACACCTACTGACGTTAGGATTTCATATTAAATTTTAAATTTACATAAATTGATCGAATAGATCCGTATTTAAATAATTCTTCTCATTGAAAGCATCAAGTAAAACACTTTACAAGAGATAACACTTGAGATAGTTTAACTTTGTTAAATAATTTTCGTGCGGAAGGATCTTCCAAAATTTTTGTTATATAAAAATTCCCGCAAATTTCTAAAAATCGTGCACATTGCAGTAAAACCATGACATTTAGTTAGCATTTTTCAGCATTCCGATTTCTACGCAAGAAAATATCATACTGACCGTATTTTTTGAAGAATTTTTAGAGATCCCTTTCCAACGGATGCTTCGAAACGAGTGAAATATATAGTTGCTAAATGAAAATAAAAAAAAAAAAAGTTATTAGTTCCTAACAACAGAAGAAATTCTCATAGAAATTATACATTATTAACAATTTTAACGAAACATTGAATTAAACAGAGAGCACGTACGAAGTAACTTTTAAATAAATTAAAAAATAACGACAACAGAATGCCCTTTGTAACAGAGAGAAATAACGAAAAAGTTTCATTTAGCAATTATTTTGTGTGACGTTTACTTTGAAGCATTCTGTATATCTATGTATTTCTAGCAGTTGTTATGTATTTGAAAGATTTCTAACTTCTGTGTGTAGACGTGGTCCAGAGAACTGGAGGTACAGTTGCGCACAGTTACGATTGTACAATCACATGCTTAATATTGCACAGTATAACTGGTTTCCAGTGAAGAAGAAAGTGTACAGCGAAGAATATACATACAATGGTATAAATAAATGTTCGCCGTTGTTTATGACAATAGCTATCGATCATATAATCATAATTTTAAGCTAGTCACATTTCATAAATAGTCATACATATTATACATAATGTATGTTACGAATGCGTTCGCGATTCGAGTGTTTGACAGATAAATATCACTATCGTGAACGAGAATTCTTGAAATTATCCAATTTGTTAACGATGTCTGTTTCATTATAGGGGAAAAAAAAAAAAAGAAGAAAGGATAAAATATTAGGTGAACTGTATTAATTTGTCAGTTAATTAAAGAAAATTTAATTATTTCTATAAACTGAAGTGTAATTTATATTTATAGTTTTATCGTTGTAGTCAATTTTTTGATATGATATTTAGATGGAAATATTTGTTCATGCAAGTTTTAATATTTTAAACGATGATTAAAAATATCATCATTTTCGTGTTTTATAGAAAATCGATTCTTTCCTTCTAATGGAGAATTACTCACATAAATATTACTTTAATTACTTCATAAGCTCTTCTTATTCCAGTAGATTATCCAACGCAAACAAACTTTGGTTCGGTCCAATAGCAGTGGAAACAATCTAGCATTATCAAATTATGCAGTTTACCTTGTCTTTCATTTCCGTCCATTGGTTGTTTGCCGATCAAACATTGCACAGGGTGATTCTACTGTAACTACTGTCACCTTGGTGTTTTTAAAACTATGCAAGTCCATGAAACGTTTGTTCATTAATACCAAAAAACGTCACTATGTAGGATATCCACGATAAGGAGAAGATGAAAAGTACAAGTAGAAAGAAAAAAAATTGTATCATCATCAACTTTTATATTTCATTAAACATCCGGTCTATATCTTGTTAAACATTGAATATTATCTCTTTTAAAAATGAGACAAAGTTATGATTCGTTTACTTGCTATTTCTTTTCCCAAGGAAAGCAGATAGGAATAGGTAAAGAAACGAATTCTCTGGTAGAATACGTAGTGTCTGACCATAAGAACGCTGAAACTACTTGCTCCGTGGCCAGACTAATATCTTAAGTGCTAGATAAATACTTGTATTCGTTTAGAAGGTGTTTCAATACTATTTCATGGATAGAAACATATATCATCGCACTAAAAGAGCAGAATAAAATGTAAAAATACTGATACTCATATCGTGATAATAGTTTTATCCATAGAAAAATAGTGCAATTCTTAGTAATCCTCTACAAATCCTCTTATGCGTGGAAGTTACGTAAAATTCTAGTTACAGTGAGTTAACTAAGCTTTCCTTTATCTTGCATAGTTTCAGAAACATAAAAAATTGGTAATTTGAAGATAATAGTAATTAATGATTAACTGTATATAGAACAAACAAAAACATAGCCATTTGCGTAAAATAACATGCTTTTACATTAATAATCTCCTAACGTTCAAAATTAATGTAAATGGATTTTTTACATGACCAAACATGATTTGTTGTACAGTTTCCGAATTCATCTCTCTATAACTTCTCTGTCTAAAACACGTTGTTCTGTGAACATTTGACATGACACTCGAATTGCATCGCGGTATCGGTTTTTGTCAAATCTTGAAATAGATTTTAGCCAGAATAAAGGGAAAGTAAACAAAAAAATACAAAATACAAAAAAAAGGCGTGAAAAAAAAAAAAAGAAAACGAAAACCAACATGGACTGGACCATACGAGACTGTTCGCAACGAGGCAGCGCGTGCTTTGATTTTTATTGTTTTACAATGAAAAGTGGAAAAGAAGAAAAACGTATTCGAAGTGCAGCGATAGCGTAACAGTAACGAATCTCGAATTTTTTCTCTGAGAACTATAACGATGGATTTTGATCGATTGTAAGGCAGCTTCTGCTAGGTATTACATTAAAACGAAGTCGTAACAGAGATATTATGTAAGAGCGCGTCATGATCGGTATCACACCTGTCTCTTGGTTTTCCATCCTCCAGTGATATTTAATAGATGTTACGCGAAATTCTATACGCGAACGCGTGAGATGCGTTTCGACGGATGTAAAATGAGAAAGAAACTGGCGAGATAGAAAAGTGGGAACAAGGGAAAGAATAAAGAGTGCGTGTACAATAAAAGCGATGGCGTTTGTTCAGAGATTAAATAGATTTAAAATACTCCGTACCATGACACATTGAAGCGAATATTGGCAAGAATAGCGATAAACGCTGTTTGTTGCTTAATGTATCCAGACGTATAGTAGGTATATCGAAAGAGCACAGTCCAAAACGCGAAGTATATTAAATGTGAAATTGTAAAATATATAAAGAATGTATCTGAAATTTGTATGAAATCGTTGAGAAAGTAATAAAGTGATTGCTTCTTTTGCATTGATTTTTCTTACTCTGTATGGCTATTTCTTTTCTACGTGTTTGTATGATTCTATTGTTAGGCAAAAATTGGTGCAATTCTTTGTTGAATTCTTCCGTGATAGGACATTTCTGAAAGAAGCTAAAAATGTTTTAGCGTTTTATAAAATTGAGATTGACATATTCGTTTCTTTTTATATATTTTATATTTTAAAATTTCACGCGGAATCTTTCTCAAATATAGCTCTGATCTTGCATAGGTTTTCAAGTATTTCATTTATGAATTCATTTCAATGGATTTACAAATACCGTTTCCCCTATCTTCTTTCCATTTTTATGTAATCTATTATAACACTTTTAAAAAAAGACCTTGTAATTTAATTTATAATTGCATTATATTCAATATAATTTGTACAAAGAGTCTACTTGTTTTGTAATACTTAACGATATTTCTTCTCCTTTTATTTACTTCATCAACGCTGAAAAAATAAAATTATACACATCTTTAACGAATTTATTTATTGAAACTGATACCTACCTTATATAGATACATAGTATATTCCTCTATTTTCTATTTTCTCCTATTGAAATAGGAAAAATGAGAAAGAATTCCAAAGGAATTCTCGTCTTACCTATAAAGGATATGTAGAAAAAAATCGAACAACAGCGATCGTTGAGATTGGACAGAATGTATTTATTTATCTTTGAAGTACGTAGAGTAAAGTAGATCAATGCAATGTTATGAGTAGTGTATCGAGTAGTAATTGTCATACGAGTTGCTAGGAACGAGTATGTATACCCACAACACCGAGGAGCTCAGCCGCTCAATTTTTTTTTTTTTTTTTGCACGACACTGATATACATTAAACGTTACAAGATAGCAATAACGATTATCACCGTTGTTTATCGTTATCATTGACGTTACCATAGTACCTTAGCCACAACTTTATTACATGACTTACATCTTTGGCATCGTGGACACCAGGATTCAACAACAATACACGCGTTCACGCACACACGTACACACACGCACGCACACACACGTACACGCACCAAATCTCAAATTCAATATCGTTTCTCGCGGCTTTTTTTTTTTTAAAGTAACGCGAAACGCGGCATGCTGCTTACAATTAGTAAACTTAGGCTTCCTCGCATACCAGTCTCACCGACTGGAAATAAGTATAGTGTCGACTTGTTTCCTCCGTGACGATTCTCTTCTTTCTTCCTATCTCGTTTCCTTTTATCGTTTTTAAGAGATATTCGTTTCTTTATTAGCGATTCTTCGAGTTTACTTTGCTCGGATGTTCAATTCGTTGAAAAGTATTGGTCTTTCAACATTCGAATACGAAGAATCAGAATACGAGGAAATGAAGGTAGATTTCAGTAGTAAAAAGTATGGAGTCTGACACATTTTAAACATACGTCTGATGTTTCTTTCATTTCGTGGATTTCGGTAATTAAGATTCTTGAAATTTATATACCATTTGTGTAATAATAATTGAATTAATGATTTGTTAAGCGAAGTAGCGTACGATTTTATTAACTATTGTATAACAAATCGTAAGTTTATGTAGGATATTGCAAAGAAAAAAGACCAATTACGTTTCTTAAACTAACGAAACTATTAATTTTACAAATTGCTAACGAAACTTCGAGTCTTAAAAAGTCCCAAAATTGTACGAAGGGAAGAGAACATCTTAGTGCTTTTAACAACACAAAGCTCCAACTCCATACTTTTCACGATACTAATTACACGTTACTTTAACACGATTCTTTAACAATTCAAAATTACTTAAAATAACTTCATTAAGGAGCAAAATAAAATCGTCGGATCACAAAGTACAGGGATTTTTCTATTTTTTTTTTTTCACGGAAGAAAATCGTCACGATTTAAAAGAACTCAAGCGATCCCCCGTCCATCTTTCGTCCAACGCTCTGTCTAATCGACATTTTGTTTCCCTCGCGCCGGTGGCACGCCGGCCCATCGTCATCGTCCATTTAATCGAGGATGCCGCGGACTTGGCTATCACAAATCTGGCACGAACGAGCCTTACAAAAAATACAATACACGCCCGCGACGTTTTGTTTCTTTTTTTTCACATTTTTTCTATTTTTTTTTTTAAGTTTTTTTTTTGTTTTATCACAGACCAGCGCGCCGCCCGACATTAGCATTCTTTTGCTAATTACGCGTCGCTACCGCTTTTGTTTCGCCTCGCATCATCCATCTACGAAAGCTCAGGGCTAGGAGAGGGGTTAAGGAGAGGAGAAGGGTCTGATCTATCGATTAGTCTTTGGCGGCCATCGATTCGTCGATCGTCGTTTCTGCTACACGACACTTGCCCCGATAAATAAATCATTTCTCATAGAATCTCTTCTTTGCCTTTTTCTTTCGTATTTTTCTCCGCTTGTATTTTCTTTTCGTAGAATACGATAGTTTACCGAATGAAAGATCGAACTATAATTACGGCGAAGGTAATAAACAAACGGGAAGAGAATAGATATAATTTGTAGAAAATTAGACTCTTCTCTTGTTGTATGTTGTTTTAAGCGATTGGTTGCCAGTAGTGAAAACTACGATCGGTCAGACTTCTGTCAAGCTATGGTGTCTGTCTATTCTGGCAATGTTCTACTCGAGTGAATAAATGTTGCGATTTGATAAATGTCGTGGTGTACGTTGTATCGATTTTCAAGCTAAAATAACAATAACAGGAAACTATGTGCGTTTATATACACGAGTTGTATCAGATTAGGGTTATAAAACATAAACGATAAATCGATAAAATTAATTTATAAATTTCCACTATTTGCCAATCAAATTTCCTTTAAAACGCCTTCGTATTAAAAAACATAAATATACCAAATTTTAATAATTTTAATCTTTCTTCTATAAAAAAAATATTCCATAGTAACAAGTACCTATACTTTACAGTCATGTATTTGCAAAATAAATTATGTGAAGCAAAAATAACACACGACAAAAATAATTGAAAAATGAATTGTACGAACACTAAGGATGTTGCCAATTACGAAGACCAATCTAGAAAGAGAGGAAACGAAACATGCAATTATAATCGCGTAGTAAACGAACGATCGGAAGGAATGGCGGCCATATCGGAAGTAGCATCAGGAGTAAAGGTGCAAAGACGTGCGGGATCTACGCATACAGCGGCCGCCTGCTAGGTTCTCTCTCGCTTCTTCTTCCCTAAAAATTCTCGTGTGTGCCCTCGTGTTTGTCTCTCTCACGCTTTCTCTCACCCTCTCTCTCCCTCTCGCTCTCAACGATAACAATTGAATATGAATTAGAAAAATAACATTATATCGTAGACAACAATTGGTTACAATGTATATAATAATGTACCGGTAATAGTGTATTATTAGTTCTTTTTTTTTTTTCTCCCCCTTTACACAGTATTTTTTATCCCCCGTTATTTTTTTTTTTCACCGTTTTTTTTTTCTCTTCTTCCTTCTAAAGCGTGCCATTGACGTGGGGCGCCGTGACTGGCGGTTCATGGTAACGCTAGAATTAAATTTTACACGCCGCTTCGTAGTCGTCGTACCGTCAGCTTGGTCGGTCGATCGATCGCCGATCCGTGATGATCGACGATCTCGCGGTCGATGGGATCGGATTCAGATGAGACTCGCAGCTTTGTACCACACACACAACGGCTATTTATACATACATACGTAATATATCGAACGCGGTTGCCGTGAATGGGCTGACGGCATCCTGTTGCCAGTTTTGACGTCTAGCAAGAAATGGCGCGAAGAAAAACACGCGTGATATTCTTTCACTTTGTTTTTAATAGCTACTCGACATTTTTGTTAACAAGTTGGAAAAGAAGAAAACATAAATTCGTTGATAAAGAGCCGCGTATTGCAAGCAAGTTTGAATATGTAGATGCTGTTATAGAAATTTTTTAACTCTCGAGGGATGCTGACATAATAATATGTATATTAGCGCTAAAATTTTAGACAGCATTATAATAAATTATAATATGCATATTAAATGTATATTTTTAATTTTTGTTTAATCCAAGCAAGGTTTTTAAAAGATAGAAAAAACACGATAGGCATGTACTTTCAGCGAACGTTATTTTACTGAGAAATATTTTCCAATATTATTTCTGGCTTGCTACTGATAAATGAAAAATAATTTTTCTGCAAGAGGTCAGAAGTGTGTTACTAGAAACGGAAGAATCGATCTTACGATTATCATTGTTCTCTGGCAATTTTACATGTCTCGTTTAGTACGTTTTATAAGCTTGAATTTAGAAAACTAATTCAAATTGACAAGTTAACTGGTCTCGAAGTTTCAAATTAGATCTAATCTAGGCAAAAATCGAATAATATTTACAAAGTTGGACAAAAATTTTTTAAGGCATGACTTAATCTCGAGTTTATCGCGCATCGATTTTCCTATGTATGTAACTTGCGCGTATAAAGGCAATTTAGCCAACTATGCGCGTGTATGATATAAATTTAAGTAACAAATAATTTCATTAAAAACTTGTAATCGAGTCACGGTTAAATTAAAATAGAAGAAAAGACATGGCTGCAGTTCGTTCAGCCCGTTCCGGCCAGTTCCCTAATTAATTAATTAATCGATTAACCAAGAAGCGAGCGTGGCACGTATCTCGAAGACAGCGCCCAGCGTCATTGGAAAAATTCGTGGACAGATTTCGAGACGGCCTGCGATATCATCACCACTGTTTCCTCTCTTATCGCCTCTTTTTATTTTCTTCCCACGCGTTTCTCTCTTCTCCCCTTTGTTTCTCTTTTTTTCGAAGTTTTCTTCTTGTCTTTTTTTTTTTTTTTTTTTTTTACTTATAAGCCTCTCGCTTGTACGTTACGTAGAGAAAGAAACGTCGTTCGTTCGCTCGACATGTGTACAATCAATCAATTAAGCTAACACGTAACTATTTACGGTAAAACCTATTCACGGCTTGTACGACAGACACGTATTTATAATATATATATAATATATATATAATATAATGTTTATATATATATTACAGTTAGATTGCTCATTGTCAATTCATCGGTTTATCACATTTAGTACAAGTTGAAAAATATCTCTAACATCCACGTGGAGGGGCGGTATGGCCACGTGCGCCACGTCGCGCGTTTCCAATTTCTAATTCCTCCTGGTATTCACCCGTGGCGCACGTGCCGCCCCCCTCAATTCGTCAAATTACGCTAATTATTACAAGTTACAATCATTAATATCTAACAGTAGGTACGACAAACAATTACGACAGTACGGCCACGAAATGTGTGTATGTGTTGTGTGTGTATTCATCCCATCTTCGTCTTCTTCCATTCTTTCGTTTTTCTTTTTTAATTTTTTCTTTCTCGATCGCGCCGTATTACTCGAACATCCTCGCGAACCGGCTAAGTGTGATTGCAAAATCGACTTTCGTTAAAGCTTCGACACAGAAGGGTGAAGGCGGGGGGGTGGGTTTTATCGACGGGTCGGTAGAGGGTTGCCTCGGATTTAAGGGGCAGAGACGAGTGTAAATTTCGGCGGGGCTACTCGAACGAATCTCACCGAGAACGGCGAAACGATTCTTCTTTCGTCCCCCTTATCGAGTTTCATCTCATTTTCAATTTCTCGTTCTCTCATTGATCCTCGTACTCTTTACGCTTCCACGCACCTCTGTTTCTCTTTTCTCCTTTCTACTTGGCGGCAGGATTAGTAGTGGGACGATCTCTATTTCAGCAAAATTACACGACGAAGCGGCGGACATTCGTGCCATGGATTTACAAACAGTTCCAGCAGCGGGAAGAACGTTCGCTTTTCGAGGACGAAACAGCGATAGCCGTAATCGTTCGTTATTGCTAGGGTAACGAGAAGTCGAGAGAAGATTAGGAAAAAGGTTTAGTGATACATCTACGATTAATTTTGCCGAAATAGCGTGGGAACCGTGGCGTGCACACGCGCTTCCGCTTCCGTTTCCGTCGTTGTCGGAAGATCAGGAACGTCTGCGACGTTTACATCTACGTTTCGATTTACGAAGCTTTTCGACGGCCTCGACAAATTTCGTATATGCCTTTGGCGGAAGAGTCGAGGATTATTACGCCTTTGGTGCAGACGCACGCGCGCGCACGCCTCGTCGGAACGTGGATGTGTTACGTTTTGCAACCACGCCGTGCGAACGGGTTCCAAGGTATCTTTTTTATACGTTACTCCATTCTCTCTCTCTTTTTTTTTTTACTTTTTGTTTTTTAGCGTTTCTTGAATCTCACTTTATTCTTCGAGACATCGTACGTACTATTACACAGACGAAGCTAAACGCTGAAATCGTTCGCAGGGTTTTTTTTTTATCCTTGTCATATTTATATTTATATCTATTATATTTATATATTTTTATATGTACTATTTAATTATTTTTTTTTTTCGCTTAAATCTCTTTAGAATAGACACCGAAAAGACATCGAGAGACTCGAAGGAAGGTTTGAAATAGGAGATTAAAGTTTCCGTTTCCGGCTATTACGTTCGAAAATTGTCTGGCTACGTTAACGAGTCGAGCTAGCTACTACTTCTGCTGTTCTCTATACACGAAATACACGCGCGCAGGTGCGCGCGCGTGTGTGTGTGTATGTGTGTGGATGTTTGTACCGGGAGAGAGAGTGCGTGTGTGTTTTCGTTTTGTGTGTATGTGTGCGCGCGTATGTGTGATACTCGTGTGTGCGATCTGTCGTTGTATCTGTGTCGTGTATGTATGCTTCGTTTTAAACCTACGAGTAGTCGTTCCGTACGGACGGACCGACGGACACCGAGGATTGAGCAAACTGTTATTGCACGGAACGCATAAACTCGAAACACTCCCCAATTGTTTCTGCTTCTTTCTTTTCCCTATGAACCTGCACGGTTCGCTGTGCTTCCGCGAGGAACTGGTCCTCGTCACGAACGATGCGATTTTCGCAAACCCGATCGAAACGCTAGCCTTCGGGTCAGAAGATTTTCACGACTTCGATTTTCGTAGAAAGACGATGATACTTCGAAGCATGGCCTTTGAAGTTTTATTTTAGAGCGTTTTTATAAATTGAATTACGTGCTGCATTTTGTTTGCGTGTAACCGATAACTGAGAATGGATTCGTAAATTAATATTAGTAATTTGTTACTCGAGTTTGAGTAATTTTTTAACACAAAATTTTGAATGAACAATTGACGAAAATATCAATGTGTTTCGATGTAACAGGGCGAAGAATTTCATAGCTTCCCTTCTTACGATTCCTTTTACTATTTTCGTACAAACAAACTTGAAACGCATTCTGCTTGTCGAATTGGTTTTATGAATGGAACATGATTCGTTATTAAAGGAGAAAAATGATACATAAAGATTCAATAAATTTCGGAAGATCTGGAAATGTGAAACGGATGACGTCTCTTTGATAACCTTACATAAAAATTACAGGCGAAATTAATATTTCCAATCAACTATTTTCCTGCTTTCCGTTCTACTTCGTAGAATTCTAAAATCTCTGGAATTGTTAAATTTTCATTAAATGGATCTCTCAGTTATTTCTGAACAACGTTTAAAAGAACCGTCGTCTTCCTGGTAGCGAGAACTGAATAAGAAACCGACATATAATTAAATAATTCAGAGGAACAGTGGTATTTTCGTCGCGAGGACCGGTTCGTCGCGGTTTTAATCACTTGCGTGGTCTCTATCGATTAAACATTAACGCCGAGAGACCTTCTTACAACATCCTACCTAAATACACTTAGCATATATCCTCGGAACATAGATAAACCAGTTAAAAACATTGTATATGTTCCTATCTACCTATACACAATATATAGATATAATGTTTGTATATCATAACCATATTAATAATATTAATTACATATATATATATATACGATTGGAGTAAATAATTATTAATTAATCCTTATGCGTATATCACATCTGATCGTTCAGTCAGTATAGGAAGACCCTCGCCTCGTCACCAACACACACAAACCCGCTTTCAAGCATTCTTCCTCTAACCATCGTCTAATCTCAAAATTACACGACGATCGATTCGAAATCTCGAATCATCGAGGCTCGTCGCGTATTTTATATCGTTTCTTCGTCTAACCCTTCTCTATCGTTCGCATCGATATCATTCTTCGTCACGTTCGCTTCTTTAGCCTTTCCCTTTCTCTCTACCTATCTCCCTTTTTTTTTTTTTTTTTTTTTTTCGTTATTTTTCTCACTCTCTTCCGATTCGTTTAAATTAACCCGATAGTACGGCTACTATCTAAACAGACATTTAATTTTTTTATTTTGTTGTTGCTTGGTAAAAACCTGAAATCGCCATCGAATATCAATATAATACACTTAGTATGTACTTATAGTATAAATATAGGAACATTCATTAAATATATTTTCATATATATATATATAATATTATCATCGTCATATATATATTTATATATATATTAGAATTTGTATATATATATTTATATATATATATATTACTTGGTGTTGTATAGGTAGCTATAATTTTTAAACGTGGTTTAAAATGCCCAATCCATTCCATAACGCCTGGCCATGGGTGCTGCTTTGTTCTAGGATAATGTACGGAATTAACGTTACTCTTCGTTCGGGTAAATCGGGTTGTTTCAGTTCGAATGCGATTAAGTTCGAACGTGATCATCCATCGGTCCGCCGCGAATTGCCTGGAATTTCGAATTCTTCCGCATCCGAATTAATACGCGTGATCGAAGCTTGCATTCTGTTAACGTTGTTTCGAGGTCCAGACGAGGTGCCCGACTTTATACGCTTCAGTAACGTGTGTATTTTCATGATTGAAAATAACAAAGATAGTCGCTTATTATAAATCGTAGCATAAGTTGTTTAACAAGAAGTAAAAATTCTTTCCTAGACGTCCGAAGGTTTATCCATGACATTTAAAGTTCGACGAGTTGTTTAAAACAAGAAATAAAAATTTTGTTCCGTAAGTTGGAGGATTTATCTATTTACACGATTCTTTAACGTGTATTTCTATGTTCTAATCGTATCATAAATTTACTGTACAGTAACGATGTCTTGTTAAAGATCGAAATCAAACGTACAGTTATATACATATCTATTCAGTTTCAAGTTTCTCTAAAGTTATGCTGTAAAAGTTTTTAATAATAAATAATAATTTATTGGAAGAAAATCACGATCGTAAGAAGTAAGAACTATGCGCGCATGCAACGTCGCATAGTATGGCGTACTGACAGCAGGCTGTGTGTACACGAAAAGCCAATAATGCATCATCAATGGTGTGCATCGCAGCGAACATGTTAATTATCGACACCGCTACTTAATGCGAAACAAACATTAACGTGTTCGCTCGCTTTGCAGCTCGCCAGAATACGGTAATGTACGACAGTGAACGGTATTAAGCCTTGCTGAATAAATAAATACTTAAATTCGTAATATTATCGAAGTCATGGAAAAATTCAACCGCGAAAACAATTTTATACGCGGCAAAGGTTCCCCTAAAACAGAGAGAACATTTCGCTCAAATTCGAATAGGCGCGTCAATATTATTTGAACCTCTTGCTAAATTTCAATGCCGAAACAAACATAAATATAGCGAATGGAGTCTCTATATAAATACAGTCTCTAAGACGCCATCGAATAACGACATAAAAAAATTCGATTAGTACGATTAATTCTATAAAACCTATAAATAAATAGGTGTTGATCATTAATTCAACGCTAACTCGCATACTTCGGTCAAAGTCGAACGGGTGTATCAATATTACCTCAACCTCGTGTTAAATATCAATAATGAAACAAAATAGAGTTGTAAATACAGCGAAGAGAGCGTAAATATTTATGTATTTGAATAAAAAATTAAATCAATAGAGCTTGTTCCAAAAACGAAAATGAGTAACTTTTAATCGTTGATTCACTCTGTATACCCTGACCGTACTCAAATATTGTTACCGTATCCAAATATCTACAAACAGTATTTCTATACAGAAATACCAACAGAAAACAAAATCAAATACGAGATATTGGAAATTTCGACCTCGTAACAACGTACTTAGACAAGATACCTAAGAATCGCGCGAAGGCTTTCGACTCGCGGTTCCCGTGTTCCTTCATCAACACCGATTTCCTCCCTCGCACATTGTTCTCGTATAGGCCATGAAATAGACGGATCGCTTGGCGTAAATATATCCGTAAATATAAATATCACTCGTAGGTAAACTATAAAAAAATATCACGCGGATATATTCGTTAGTGGACGTATGACGGAAAAACCAGCTTCGCCCCACCCCATTGGGCTCGGGAACCGTGCCGAGGCCATACGCGCGCTCGTGCGCCCCTGGAAAACCCAGGTTTGCTCCATTCCGTTTTGCTCGCGATCCCTTTGTGCCGGGACACACAATCGCGTTGAATATATTATGCCGTGCACATTTCGGAGGTACGTTTTACCGACTTCGATTGAAAGACGGTTGGCTATCACGCGAACTAACGTGATGCGGAGTCACACGCTCGGTCTATCGCGCTCTTTCCCTCTTTCCACTTGGCCTGCGTTTCGTACTCCGCTTGGTCTGCCCTCCTCTTCCCCTCTTTGTTCTCTATTACCTTATTCTCTCTGTCTCTGTCTCTCTTTTCCTCTTTCTCTCTTTATGCACACTGACGCAGAGTTGCACATGAACGCGCACCGCGTCACGATTAATTGATTCCTGGAATCCCAGTCGTAAGTTCGGGGTGAACTTAAAACGAGGATCCGATGCATTATTTCGCGATATCGATGCGACCTCGCTCGACCAACCCTGCTTCGGCGAAAGGAAGATCGCGAGGTTCGTGGACTTTTAAGGTTTCTCGTGGTGGTGGCTCGATACAGAGTGGGGTATAGAGTAAATTTGGAAATTGGCGGAGAGTAAAGATAGCTGGCTTTTCGTCTTACTTTTGGAATCGAAGTTTGGTAGGAGTCGCATTATCGCATTGTTATTTCTTAACGTCAAGGTTGTTCGGCGAAAGGAAGGTCGCGAGGATCGTGGACTTTTCGTGTAATCATCGGTGGTCGTGCTTTGGTGGAAAGCGAAGGCGTTGGAGAATGTTAAAAAGTAAATTTGGAAGTTGTAGTTGTAAAATAGAAATAGGTGGTTTTTCGTCTTCTTGTTGCAACCAAAGTTTGGTAAAACTCGCATTACTGCGTTATTTCTTCGTATCGAAGCAACTTCCGTCTCAGCAGAATGGTAAAGGATCGTGAGACTCGCGGTATTTGTCGCGGTAACATCGTGTATTGGTAGTTTGGTGGGAAATCAGCAGAGAATAAAGATAGGTGGTCTATGGTTTTCTTTCTGCGATTGGAGTTCGGCAAAGGCCGCTGAGGATCGTGCGGTAAATAGGAAGAATGACCGGCTTACTCGTGACGACGAATAGAATTCGACGCTAGAGGTGGAGCGACAGAAAGTTTAAACGAAGGAAGTTTAAATTATTTAGAATGGTGGGTGTTACGCACTAACTTTGGAGTTTTAGTTCGTCTTAGTGAAAGGAAAAGCTCGGCTTAATCGTGTTTTTCTAACATTAAGTAGTATCTCAAGTTTCAACAAAATACGAGCCAATTGTTATTTACTATATTACGATTGAAACATTAAAAATGTTTATAGATAAGACCGTAATAAGACGAAGATTAAAATATAAAAATTCGAGAACAGCGGTAGAGTAAATCTTAAACGTTGGAATCCATATTTCGTTACAGTAGAGGACGGTAACAACTGAAAGACCAAGAGAAAGGATCCCCTTTTGTACGAAAGATACAAGGATAATGACGATTCGTTGAAGAGAATTGTGGAAAGTCTGAAGATTCCCTTGAGAAAACTTTATCCATACACGTCCATTTTAAAATAATTCTAATGATGTTATATAACGTTTGATCGAAGGAAAAATGAGATCAAATGGAATTAGGTAACCTAAATTTCACCTAGACCATGGATATTCATAAGCCTCTTTTGGCATGGGAAACTCGAACTACGAGACATTCGGTTGGATATAACACTGTCAACGGAAAGATTGATGGCATTTCACAACGGGGCGTGTCGAGTGTCTGTTTTTTCTCCTATTCGTGGAAATTTTTGGCTCGACGCGGTGTCAATACTTCGTGATCATTTTTTCAAGAACAGAATGCAGCTACCATTATTTTCTTTGTTACAAATCGGTGCATCGCACGTATTCGATCGAATCGGATTGTTCCGAATCAGAGGCATCGTTGATAGGTATGAATATCGCAAAATGATATTATTACTATGAAAATATCCAGAAACAAACCGTATCAATTTAAAAGTAAAAATTTCAAGATCAGAAATAATTATTACATCAAACTCGCTGATATTATTAAAGTAAATAAATTATTTCAACATCATATTTTGTCCGTAAAGACTATAAAAATTAAATTTATTTCAACTATACGTTTTTCCTAAATCTAATGGTTCTACCAAATTGTGATTTTACGATACTAATCTTAATTCAAGTTCCGAATAATCGTTTAAGATTATCGCCTGAACGGTTACCGTTCTGTTTTTCGAACAATCGTATTTTGAGAATAAAAACACGTGGACGTTTCATTTTCATTGAACAGAAGCGAAAATGTTGTAAACTTACGAAAATCGAAGGCTTCCTATTTTAGAGAGAAATGTCTTGTATTTTCTCTAAACTCCCCTTTCTCCATTTTTTATCTGTCTCGTATTAACATTCTTCTTATTAACCATCGAATGACATAAAAGTCAGAAGATTAACGAAACTCGACTTATCATATTCTTCCCATATAATCTTGAACTAAAAATAGACATGAAAATTTGTTGGATTTAGGACGACGACATTTTCGACGATTTTCTTCTCGCACTATATTATTCCTTCGTATATCTTTCGTTAAAATTTCACTAGTTACAAGATTTATGCTTCAGTCGTCGATAGTTTTATATAGTAGCGTCAAATTTCCCATAAATGCAGAAACATATCCTCGGTTTAATTATTACCAATATTTTCCCTACAAGGCCATGGAAAACAGAAAAAGTAGACTTTCGAAAGTGTAAATTGACGATTCCCGTAGAATTACTACACTGCACCGAAAGAATACATGAAATTTCAAGTGTAACGGTGTAAAACCGGAAGTTTTCACGTCTGTGAAAAACGTGACAACGCGTGGCTCATCCTCTTCTCCGTGACATCTGTTTTTCTCGTTCCTCTTTTGCCGGACACACCGTCCCGCGGGAATGTTTTTTTTTTCCGCGGGATATGAAGATTTTACCGCGCCGTCACAGAAGAGTTATCGGAAGAATCTTTGTGGGTTTTTGTTTTCTAGGTCGAGTGGAGAGACCGGCGAAAAAATCGCTCTCGTAATTTGGACAGGCTGCGAAACCCCGACTAGAGCGCCGTTGACGATTTTAACTTTGTGATTTGGCAAATTGGAAGAGTGCGAGGCGACTTTCGCCCTTTGATTTTCTCCCGGTCAAAGGACTAGTTTTCGCTATCGATTCACTCGATAGAAACACAACTGCGATCGAGTTTCATCCACAGTGGCTCGTGAAAGTATTCCAACATTTATAGAAACCTGTTAGAAATATATCGCGTGTGTTATACGTAATATTTTAAAATTTCATTGGCGTTATAAAGAGATTCGAGCATTATGATTATATCGGTCAAGTTTGAAACAAATCTGGAAATGTAAATAGAAGTTACAAGATACACATTTGGTACAAGTATGTACAGAGATGATAAAAATATTCGAATGGTCAATATTAATAAGCCTCGATATTCGCTGGAATTCCTTTTTAATATTTATCATACGCTTATTATTTATCCATGTTGCATGCTAATTATTTTACCAAATATATGTTTAATGTAAATGTTTCGTAATACGTACATTTTTCAAGGTTCAAATTTTATCGATATAAACGCGACTGTTGTGTCTCGCTGCAGAGTTGATGAAATTTCAAAAAGTTCTACATAATACATACAATAGAATATAAAAGTTTTCTATGATAAATGGTCAAATGCTTTCGTGAGCTGTATCTTTCTTTCTCTATTTCACTTAAATATTACGAATAGGCTCGAATGAGTATAATTAAACTTTATTAGCTAAGGTTGAAAAGATAGTAAATAGTTTGACTATGATCGAAATTTTCACGTGGTTTCTGGTTATAAATTAACGCATTGTGTAAACGAGAGACGAATTATATAATCAAATTTTCTAGGCTATCGACAGCTATGTTCGTTTTAACGTTAAAATACGTTTCGTGTTATCTTTTGTAAAATTCGTAAACTTATTGGAGAATTATCCATTCATAATTTCCGCAAGATAACGAATGACTTATCTTTTCAGCCAATTATAATTTCCCTTCCAAATTATATGACACACGGTATACTTTAAAATATATTTTGCAAAGAGAGAAGTAATTATGAGCTGTGGCATATCTTGTCATATGTTCTGCTGCTTTTGCTTCTGAAACATGTAAACTTTAACATCTGACCTGTTTGATAACCTCGCTATATCGCTTCCATCAATTATATATCTACAAACCATGCGATGTCCTGTCTCATCAAAGCATTTACTTTACTTTATATATTTGACCATATTTGAAAGAAGCATTAAATAATCACACACGATATTTATATTTACATAAATCCCATTAAAATATGTGAAAAATGAAATAAAGAAATTAATTTTTAAATAAACAAGTGCGTAGAATTTTTATTAAAAATTCCTGGAAATACGCATTATTCGAAAAATATATAACTCCGGTACACAATGTGTTATTTGTCACATAACATGCGATCTTGCATCTATCGTGCAAGGATACAAATGTGACACGCGTGTTTTTAAATGGAAAATTGTTTTCACGGTTGGCGAATTAAATTCTTGTAAAAAATTCTCGTACGACCCTCTTGTTCTTGTACTATTTGATATTATCTATCATGTTATCACAGTAAATCAAACGTTTAGTTTTAGTACCTTGATAATAAAAGCTAGCTAAAATTCGAGTCGATATTTCGATATCACATATATAATAGTAATCGTTATAAAATATTATCACTGTTGCATATGTCGTTATTACAGATTGTGCTTGTAAAAAATATATATATCGTTCGTTGTCAATCAATATCAAATTATTATAGTCATGCAACTATCAAATTAGTCGAAAGAATCGAATTGATCGCGTGAAATGTATTTCGGAATTATAATATATTTAAATAGTCGATATTTAAAATAGTTTCGATTATCACACGTTGATTGTTAAAATATATTCGTGAACAAAATTTCCTCGAAATTAATAATGTAAAGTACTTGTTATTCTAAGACCAATCTGTATGCAAGAATAGAAAGAGTAATTTAGTTAGTGAAATTAATAAGAGAAAATGAACATGACTAATGTAAAGATAAAGACATAGATCTCTTCTGCATTCGTTGATAAGTTTTCTGAACACGCTATCTAATGCATAATGGTGTTCGTGTTAAGCTTTTAACTAAGATGATAAATGCAATTTCTTATCATTTTACGTATGCATGATTGAATAGCATAATTGCTATTCGTTTAATATCTAACGTTCCATTTCATTGCAATATTTGGCACTGTTTTAATACAAAGTTTGTCAGAAATTCGTATCGAGCAATTTTGAATATAAAACAGAAGACTGCGGATTTTTATGCAAATTCGTATTTTTATAAATACACTTAACTTAAATTGAATAGAACTTAAAGCGTCATATTTTGACAATTTTTTATATCATTTGCATTCCGTGTATCTTCGCACTTTCGTTTTTAAATCTTCCCATAAATGCATAACAATCCGCACACTGTAAATTTAACAATAAATCCGATAATAATTATCCAATAAAAATACTCCTATTCGTTTCATAATGTTCTATCTCGACAAAAATGAAACACGCGATCGGGGTGTTCGTTTCATCGGACAATTTTCGAGCTGTTTCCTTAACACGTTTCATTTATTTCCAGTTATTATTACTATATATATTTCCATACCAAATTCTAGCTGTCTAAATATTTGCACGAATATCTGTTGAAAATATTTGCTAATATAACACCGTTTTGTGTTTCGATTTTTGTAATCATAACTCTAACACATTCATTCCCACACCGTTTAAAAGGACGGATGGAAATAAAGGAGGTAACGAAGATAAAATAATGCTACCAGATATGAAACTCATTTTTCAAGCTATACAGACTAAACTGATCTAAATATTCGTTAGTCGTTCCAGACTGAACGACACTAGTACGCTAAATAAATATTTCTTTTATCATTTAAAGGTATCGATATCACAGTTTAAAGAATATACCTATAGATAGCTTTCGTTGCACAAGTAATTTTTAAAAATCACTCGTTTCTCTTCCTAATATCGTTACAACCATCGTTCGATATTCGAATCGAAGATCTACGGAATCTATCGAAATTCAAGAAAATACTTTCTTATTCAAGATACCGGTATCACAGATTAAACAATATCGTTTTCATCACAAACGGTGTAGCTTAAGAAGTAAACGAAGGAACTGGCGTTGAAATGATCACGAATTCTCGAAATATTTGAAGAATACACGAACTTCGATCTCAGTGAAATCTTATCGATACACACTGATAGCCGACACAGTGTTAAAATTAAATATCCTAAAATTATCCTCAAACTCTGTTACGGTAATAACCTACGACCAATGATTTGAGTTAAGATCAGACCAGAGTTAAATAGGTCACTATGAACTCTATTACACGATCACCCAATCTATCAAATATTCGACAAACTCGCAAACTCGCAAACCCTCAGAATCTATTAAAAATATGTTAAAAAAAGGAAGGTATTCGGATGACGTAAGGATCGCGATCGCGAATTGCAAGGGGTAGTTTCTGCCGTACAGAGAACGATCCTCGAAGCACGGTCGGTCGTACCACGGCGGAGCAGGAAACGTCAAGCACAGTCGGTCTTTCAGTGACAGAACGATTTGCAGCTTCCCTCGGCCGTCCATAACGCAGTAAATCTGGCGTGCAGTGGAAATGGAGCGGCAGCGGGCGGACGTGGCTGCCTGTATAAAAGCTAACAGAGGCATCAGGCGTCATGGAACTATTTTCCTTAATCCTTGGATCGTTAATCACGCGCGAGAGACGGACACGATACGCGGTCCTGTCGACCGGCGCGTTTTTTTTTTTCTTCTTTTTTCTTCTTTTCGAGAGACCGCACGAGATGGACAAACCAGCGTAAATTAAAAGTCTCGCCGTGTTTGTATCTTCTATATTCGCGCCTCTTCATCCTCCTTTTTCTTCTTCGTTCGTTTTATTTTTTTCTTTTTTCTTAGTTTATCATTTTCCTCCGCTATTCTTTCCTTTAGCTTCATTTTAATTTCCTCTATTGTTCCTTTTTCTCCCTACGCGCGCAAATGTTCTTATTTTTCTTCGTTTCCTGTAATTCTGTTTATTTGTTTGCTTGTTTGAAACTCGTTGACATTCGTTGGACATGTTCTCTATTCGCTTATATCTTCGCTTCTTTCGTTTATTTTCTCTTCTTTAATAGTTTCTCCCTTTCGGTTCACTTTTTCAAGTCAACCTAATATGTTCGCCTTCCTTCGTTCATTCGTCCATCATGGGACGATGATTATTCGCTTCGCGTTGTAAAACTTACACCTTTAATCGACTCGACTATATATATATATATACACACACACACATATATATATGTGTATATATATATATATATAATATAATATACGTAATTTATCGACTAAACCGAGTCATCGCGGCGCCGGACCAGCCCGCTCGCAGGGAAATGCGAGGCTCGAAATTTCTTTCTCTTTTTCTCCATTATTTCTATTATAGGTCGACTCTGTTCCTCGTCTAACACACGAGCCTCTTTCGCGTAATAGGTAAGTATTCGTTATTATAGTCTTTTTCTTTGGCACCTTCTTCCCGCGAGCGGTCATTTTGTCTTCGTCGTTCCTGGCTACCGGGCCACGATCATTCTATTCTCTTAGATAGCACCTTCGTTATTCGACTTCGTTTTACGAATGCGCGATACACACAGCAGCAAGTACGTCGTAAATTACTAGCTAAATGACTAAACGTTAATTCTGACGGAATTTGGGAAAACTGGCCTCGCAAGAATCGAGCCTGGTTTACTTCTCCTCCATTTTTCTCTCTTAATGTCGTTCCTCGTGGTCGGACTCGCGAGACTTTCTTTGGTTAACCGATGCCGCATTCTTTTCCCATTTTCGCGGGTGCAAAGACGCGCGACGTAATCGCGTGTCCCCGGAAATTACAGAAGCGAAGTGCGCCGCGACGTGGGATCCATGCGGGTGAAAGATCGACTTGAACTTGGTACGAAACCGCGGTCGATCTGGGCATTTTGCTCTTTGCGTTCGACTTGGCGAAATTCGAATAATCGACAGAGAAAATATCGGTTAACGTTCCTTGGTTTCTTGGTTCAAAGAATTCGTTATTTCGGGTAACACGTAGTGACGAAGAAATTCGATATCGAAAAAGAACATTGATACTACTACGATTCGATTACTTCTGAATTACAAAGTTATTCTTTACGACGTTATACTTTCTTTATCTATCTGCGTGTAGAGTTACATTTTTATATGCTGTAAAGTCAGAAGCATTTTCATAAGATAATCTTTGCGAAGAGTCAAGGATGTTAATATTTTCTTAATTATTTACAGAGAAAAGAAGCGTCTAAGCGTTAAGAGTTAGTTAATATTCGAAAATACGCGATGTAAACTATACTTTCGTTGTAACTCAGAAATAATTGTTGCATCAATATGTAATACCTTCGACTAACGAAAAATCACAAAGGACAAACTCTATTAAATTCGCTAGGATGGAACGCAAAGAGCTATCAGTCTCCCAGCATTTCCGCTCTCGGTTTCAGGTTTGAGCAACGATCACGAAATCACAGCGTTCGCTAAAACGAGGCAAGTTGTGTACAAGAATAAAATATAGAAGAACCTTCTGTTTACGCATCCTTCACAGCTATATCATATCCCACGTTCTCCCGGGGACAAGTAACAGTCGCAGTATCCCGCGTCGTTAAAAACAGCTCAAATCGCCCACGACCGAACCAAAAATTTCTCTCGTCGTTCCTATATCACGCAGCTATTCCAAAGCAGATCTCGATCACCAAGACGGCGAAAGATCGACGCAAGCTATGCGGTAACTTTCACGAAAAGTAAACGAGACATTGGCACTGGGACGGCACGTTTGCAACAACGATCGCTGTAGATCTCATTACTTATCCTTAATTTAATGTCTATTTTAGAAGACGGAATAACGCGCCGAATAATTTACCATCCGTCCAAGTGATCGATCTTCGTTCCCACCGGTGGACGCGTCCATCGTCGACGTTTCTATCCACGGATTCATCTCTCTCTCCCTCTCTCTCTCTCGTTGTCTCGATCCCTCTCCCTCTCTCTCTCTCTCTCTCTTTCTCTCTCTGTAGCCTGTTCACCAGGCGAATAGTTATCGTAGCCTTGTGAATAGTTAAGACGCGACGAGAGGTTCAAATTCGATCGCAAAACCCCGGTCAGGGAACCGGACGGAAGTTGTTGGTCGATCTCGCGATCGACAGCGATCCAGCGTCCGATGGGAGATGAGCGAACGCTATACGAACGACTAACAAGTGTAAATGTATTTTCGGCGAACCTCGAGGATTCGGGTAGCGTTGTTTGTATATGTATGTATGTATATACGTTGTATGCTCGGAACCCTCGGAATTACGGAAACGAGTGGAACGACGATGTGAACTCGCTTGCGAGACCAGGTCCCAAGAGAATGAGCCGGCACTCTCGTTTCTGCGCTCGCGCATATGTGGATTCTGGACGATCTATCGTTTCATCGATGTGTATATGTATGTATATGCATGTGTATGTATATATATGCGTACACGTATCAGGGACATACATATATATATACACGTAAACAGCAAAATGGACACAATTGGCTAAGAAGAGGTTTTTGGAAGAACCGCGGAGACCGTGTGATAATACATGGTGTCCTGGTCGGTTTTTTTTTTTTTTTTCTACTTGCGTGACGGCTAGAACGGAAAACACACGCTTTATTGCTAGATCGCTAGGTTTAAAAAGGATACACGGCTGGCTTTCCAAGGCACCGGCAACGCTTCCGAGGAGGGCCTGGCATGATTCGCGCCTATCCTTCGCATCCATGCTAACGTCGAACGCGTCGCTGCGTCCTTTGGACCTGAAGTCTATCGTTTCTTTGAATTGTATGCAACGTCTTTTGACCACCGGCGACAAGAGTTACGATCGATTGATCGTAGAAGTTACATAGATACCGTAGCACAGAGCTGGAAAAATGACTAGCAGGATAGCATTGGCGCAAAGGAAGTAAGTATTGCTCCCTGTCGCTCGTCGTTACGCGTTGCTACGCTGTCTTATTTGCATATGTGACACGTTCGGTCCATCGCATCCCTATTCCTTTTGCCATCTTTTCATCTCTGTATTATAGGTACATACGATAGTTCAATAGATGGATTGATTATAGAGAATGGTATTCTTTGGAATATTTCGAATCATCGTGTTGATCGTGTCAATGTAATTTATCGTTTAAACAATCGTTGTTTTAATTTATTATTCTTTTCGTATTCTGTAAAATATTTTTAATCTTTGAGCATCGAATGTTCGATGTTGTTAGATCGAAAGGTGGCAGTTTCAACGTAATTACTTTTTACATGATTATTTGTTAAATTTAGTATTTCGTTGAGCTGGACTAATTGATTACATAGAAAGATATTCTTCGAAATATCTGACTGTCAGGTTGAGAAGCGAAGGTTTTTATTTTTTAAACGACTATCGTTTAAATTTGGTATCTCGTAATGGTACTTAAGCTAAGCTAATCTCGATCAATAGAATATCTCGTTTGGTTAATGAAACAAGTTCGAGGACAAATTAAGAAAATAATTATATCGTAAATTGAATTATTTTTCTCGTATTTAATCGACTGCTAAATATCACGGTGTTTGTTTAAGCACTCTCGTTCCTCCTTCCACGTGTGACGTGTCTTTATTATTTGTTTTAAGGATAGAAAACATAAAGACGCAAGCACACGCTATTTCAGGTGAAATTGTGAAGGAGGAAACTACTCGTGATATTCGCAGTCTGGGCTGTAGACCAGAGTGGCTAATTAATTTCAGAGGAAGAATAGCAAACATGATTGTTTCTCGTGAGATGCTGCTGCGAGAATCCTCCACTTGTAACGAATAATCTCGAGCTACACGTATAACGTGGATTATGTTTCTAGCGCACCTTTTGTTAATTAATTCTTGAAATTCAATATTTTGCGATACCTGCAGTCAAACAATTAAGTAGTTTGTTCAATCCCTATTAAGCTACCACCTAAAATTCTATGAACCGTGTCTTTTGTATCGATCATTGCATATTTCTAAATAAGAAATTTACATTTATTTCATTCATTTGATCATCTTCTCGCCACGATTCATGATTCTTCGTTCAAATAATAGAATCTCAGATTGAAAGAAAAGGATCAAATCGAGAGGAGTTCAATTAATCCCCATATATGCTCGTCGAGATTTTTTAATAACGATTCCTTCACAGATTTTCTTGGAATTTAAGGAATTTTCGAACAATAGAGAAACGCGATCGAGTTGGAAATAATGCAAAAGACACGGCAAGATCGATCGAAGACTAGTTAATATGTTGCTCCAATAAAGATAAATATCAATCCGGTCCAAAGATACCACTCTTCTGCATCATTATACCAGCATTTCTGCTGTTTCTTTAGATTAATGGAATAAAAAGAACGAAACTGTAAGGATGCGAGTAAAGCAAGTTACCCTTAACTAGTTCCAGTGAAATAGAAGCATGTTAACTCTCTACCGAAGTTCTAGGCTCAATAAAAAATTTAAACCTTCGCTTGTAAGTTATAATTGAGTCGCTCGGAAGCCACAACGATCAACCTCATAAATTAGAAATATTCACAGATGCGTGTTTTGCTTCTTCAAGAAATTGGATATTTATCGTACATTCGGATAATACGATTGAGAAATTTAGAAAAAGAGCAATTAATCGATTCGTCTTTCGGGATACACAACTATAAAATTCGAACTGATCAAACATTTTCAAGATATTTGTGTCACATATTATTTGAGAGTAAAATCGTGACAATATATTATTTATAACAGACAAAGTATTGCAGCATCTGACAGTACTAGTTAAGGGTTAAATTAACTTGAAAAATCCAATTGCATCTAATGATTCAAACGTTAACTCGTAAATATAAGGAAAATCTTGCATCGTATTGCGGTTTTTTGAACTATTCTACGATAAAGTTCCATAAAAAAAATTTGATCAAAAGGGTCACATTTTTCATATTAAATTGTCACGGAATCGGGGCCAATATATCAATCATAAACGTTATACTAGACGTTACATATTTTTCCACTAGATTTCCATTCAGGAGATACTTCCCGTCCAACCAGGAGTCGCGACGTGTCCTCGACTGCGTGGCATACGGAAGAATGATCGTTATCGCGTGCACTGTATAAAAATCGCATCGATTACGCTGACAGCTATTACGTAAACGAGTAGATCGCTCGTCGGTGGTGCACGAAGACGAAGAAGACAACAAAAACGAGCCGTCATCGTCGACGTCCGTCGCGTTCTTTGGTTTCGAATCCTTTATCACAAATTAGTCTCACTAACGTTAAGTAGAAATCTTCGACCTTCTTCCACTTTCGTTTTTCTTCGTTCACTTCGTTCTTCTATTCTCTTACACGTTCGTGATAAGATTACAATCACGCATGTACAACCATCGTCGTCGACGATTTCTTCATTTCCACCTTTCTTCTGTAATTGACTCGTCTCGATGGGCAAATGGCTGGATGGATACATGGTTTTCCTCTTCTTATCGCGCTCTAGACGTTTCTCGAATCTTCCTTTTCTTCGATTACGCACCAGAGAGAGGAAAGAACTCGTGACAAAAAAAAAAAAAAAAAAAAAAAAAAAATTCGCAAGTTCAACGAGCCTCGAAAAATGGATCCGAAGACGCGAAGTTTACGAAGCGTAGTTTAACGTTATCTTAAAAATATGCTGATCTTCCGCATCCTCCGAAGTTTCACGCCAGAATTTCTCTCGTTCGACTCTGAGAAGAGCGGACATCTCGCGTGGACGAACCTTCGAAAACTACCTTTGCGTACGTTGACGTTCTCTCACCTGTCTGCTCGCCCCTTGTTACGATCTTGTACTCGATGATCGGGCGAATTCTATATGAACGAAGTTTCATTATTTTTCTTACGTCGTTGTCTCGTTTCTTCGTCGAGTATCTCTGACACGGAAAGGGTGTTCCACGGAGTGTAACAAACGCGATTAACGATACACAATACGCAAGCATCGCGGTAAAATCATTCGTTTTTCTACGATCGTTGTATACAAGTGATTCGCTGTCGGTCCCTGAAGCGGTGCGCGTAAAGCAAGAATCGCCACGATTAGCTACAACCTAAAGAAAAACTTGCAACATTGACAAATCTTTGTGGCGATTGCGTACTTCGACGAGTCGATTCGCTCGCAATCGAAATTCATCCACTTAGAACAACCCTTTTCGCTATCACAGAATCCCTAAACACCTGAACTAGAAGACGCCGCAGCAAGTGACAAGAACGTCCGTACAATCCACGCAGTTTAGCGTTGGTGTATATGGGTGGTGAGATGCTTGGACAAATAATCCGCCCTGGCGAAACATTTGCCGCACATTTCGCAGTGATACGGCCTCTCTCCGGTATGGATACGAAGATGCCTAGTAAGGTCGCTTTTTCCGCCGAACGCGCGTCCGCAGAAGAGACAGACGAACGGTCGTTCGCCGGTGTGCTTACGTACGTGGAGTTTCAGGTTCTCCTTCGAACGGACGCACTTACCGCAAAAGGGGCAGGCGAAGCGACGTTCGCGCCTGTCAACCTCGTGACTGCTGCGAGCCAGGCTGATCACAGGATCCGTGTGTTCGGAACGATCGTCGTCCACAGCGTTGTCGTCCGTGTCGCCAACCTCGCTGGTACCACCGGCTGATCTGCTGTTTCCTGTAGGAGCCTCGGTCATCTGAACCTCGACAGCCTCGCCAGGATTCTCCTGCACGCTGGCTGTCTCAGAGATGCTCTCTTCGCGAGCATTTTCATTGAAGGTTCCCCGCGTCTCTTCCTCACCTGGATTGGTAGTGGTGTCGCTCCCTGTCTCCACCTGCGATGGTTCTCCGGTGCTGGACACCTGGTCGCTCCTCTCCGCAGCCGCGGACACCGTCATCGCGCTGCTCTGAGGCTCCGGAGCTCGTTGCAATCGTTCCAACGCATGGTTCAGTCGGTGCTTCTTGAAGGACTTTAGGTACCTGAACTGCATGCCGCAGACGTCGCAGGTGAAAAGCTTATCGGCCGGTAGGCGGGCCCGATGGTTTTGCTCCCGGTGTTTCACGTAAGCGGATCGGTAACGGTAGCGTTGGCCGCATTGCTCGCAGGTGAATGGTTTGTCGTCGCTAGCCTGGCCGGCATGCTGAAGCAACGCGTGCCGTTCCAGCAACCAGGCGGAAGGAAACGTAGCCAGACAGACGCCGCAGCGACGCGCCAACCCCGCCAGACCGGCGAAACCGCCGTGACCTAGCAGGGAACCGCTTCCGCCGCCGCCACTCGTGCGTTCCACCAGGGCACCCCAACCTCCTGCATCCAAACCGAGGGCCAGCGACACCTGAAACGATCGTGGTCTGTTAGATGGAATTCGGCTAGGGTTGCCTCGTGTATATAGCGATGTGAATGTGAGATGTTTTTCTTAGGATTGGTGGATCAAAGGACGAAGATAGATTTTGGGGTTGAACGACGAAGCGTTTTTATGGACCGTGGATAGCACAAGTTTGTTAAGACGACAGTTCGTAGAAACGACGAGTCGATTTTCAATTGATATCGTTCCGTTCTATGAATGACCTATAAGATCTTAGATTTAAGCTATTCGATTTTATTTAATTTTATGCTACTTTATATATATTCTATATTTTACGCGACAAAGAACACCGGTAGCCTTTATGATGTAAGATATAGGATAGAAATAAAAATTAAATAACCTAATTCGAATCTAATTTAAATTATCGTGGTCATCTATGAATCTACATTACCAGGTCAGGGTTTCGATTCCGATTCAAGTATATGATTCATATAAAACCATATTGATCGTGCTTGTTCTATCTTTTATTTTAATTATATATTCTGAATAAGAACCAGTGATATGCGTGTAACTGTAACGATTACGTATATATGTATAAAAATTGAGATGCAAGCTAAAATTTAGATAGAAATGTAGAAAATGCATGCAGTATTAATATGTATTATAAGAATAGATAAAAGATTATCTTCAAAATAGGGCAAACTTACCAATATCATTTCTGTATATTTAGTACGTGAGTTATTTCTTCGTCTCATCGCCTCTGACACAGACACCGAAGTAATAGTATAATATGTACATCTTAATGTTTGTTAAATACGTTGAAATCAAATATAGAAATAATAGGAAATTAAGGATAATCAGTGTGTATTTTTAGTTAACTCCTCGCCAAACGATTATCTTACTGTTTATTCATTGGATAATTTTGATTCTTAAGCTGCATTATAAATTTCATAGAAAATATTATGCGAGGCAAGGAGTTAAACAACGACGAATGTTAGAAAACGAAAATCGAAAGCAAACCACCGCAAGGAGGAAAACATCAAAAAGGAGCAAGCGATAAGAAGCTATTCTACGACCAAAGAAACGGGCAGGTGTGAATGATCCCCCCCAAAAAAAGACATCAAGGTTCAATGACCTATTGTTAACACAAACAGTTTGCAGCTTTTATTTCACAAATCGTTAATTTACAACTATGATATGCATTCGTTCGCCTAAGAACCGAAACAAAACGTCATTTTACACGAAACAAGGCGTAGTACCCATAATGATCAAGAACGCGTGTCAACGTGGTGAAGTTAGTTACGGACAAGTCTTTCTCTCCGATTTCATTTCCTCAAACGTCGAGAGATCCTGGTAATTATAATCGTGTTATACACGTGTACAACCTGTCGCCTCGAACGTCACTTTTTCCTTATTTTCTTATTTTTTCCTTTTTTTCTTTTTTCGCCACGCTGTCATAAACATCTTAAACCATTACACGCATATTTCCTTCGTGTTGAAACACGCACAAGCTGCGACCGACAAGTTCCATCGGAAGCGAATCTCGGTTAAAATTAACCAAGTTTCACCCGACGCGTGCTAAATGCTTTAACCGTCGATTCACGCAAAAACGAAACGTTCTCCATCTGTTTTCTATTCGCGCGAAAATTTTCGCCATTAACAGCTCAAAATTATAAACGTTTCATTCGCGCGTCTTATATTCCAAAAAAAAAAAAAAAACTCGTCGTTTTCTATTTTATCATCGGAATCGCAGCTCGAACGCGTCTTCGAGCAACCGATGGACATTGTGTGTTCTCGTGAGCGGCGTATGATCCCTGTGTGCACGAGAGCTTTCTTTCTTTAGCGATTTTCTGTGTGTACACATGTGTGTTGTATGTTTCTTTTCGTTCTCTTTCTCGTTTCTACTCATTTATATCGATCCTCCTCGCTCGCTCGAGGAGCCATCTAAAAACTTCTGAACAACGCGTAGAGATTACGTTTCTCACCTTCGTCACATGCTTCCTTCTCTTCCTTTTACCTTTTAACATCCGGAGACGATAGAACGGCGGGAATCGCGAGTACAACGAACGCCAGAAAGACGCATAAGCTTTCGGAGCACCATTTCTATTTTTCTTTCCCATTTCTTCTTCTTTCGTGTTCCCTTTATTTATCTCTATCCTCTGGCTGCTTTCCATCGTCGAGATATCCCGAAGATTCTGTACGAGATATTACGGTCGATCGAGACAACGAACGATGTACACGGCGGTCGTGTCGCGTCCGTTTGATCGTTGCGTCGATCGAACCGTTGCCTCGAGACGACCGCCAGCAGAGGAGCGAAATGCGAAAACGAGACGCGTCGATTCGTTCGCGCTACCTGTTCCTTGTCTACGAACGTAGCGATGATCGTGCCCCGATAATTCATGTACGTGTCCTATCGCGGCGCATAATATCTAAGATCAGCAAGGTCGCGCTAGAGTGTTTCTAGGCACATCACGCGATACTTTGTCTGCGTACTGGCTGGTACTCAACTTATGGAACGAGTATGACGGATACTGTATTGAAAAATACGAAATCGATTGTAAAATCGCTTGCGATAGTTGGTTACAATATTCGATCGCATTTACAGCATGAATATTGCCTTCTAACTTCTTGTCTTACGATTTTTCTACTTTTTTTTTCTAACGTGCTATCGATATTTCGAATAAAAAATTCGAAACTGATGGATAATAAAGAACAAAATTACGACCAAGTCTTTAAATAAGTAATATTGGAATTAGCTTTTCTTTCTTTCGCAATTAATCTTTTCTAGCGAAGACTATTATTTATCGTTACTTATTTTACTCTAAAACGCATTACTTAATTAAATTCTCAAAAAAAAAAAAAAAAAGAAAAACCACAATAAGATAGATGTAATAGACGCAATGAATCTTACTGGTCACGCAAGAAGAAATTTAATGAAAATTTCGATGCAACATCAGCTCCTCGTTCTGCATAAACGCAGTTTAACGGTATCAAACAATAACATTAAAATTAACACGTCGACTGTCGTAAATCGAACGAAACGAACAATCGTATCTGTAAAATTTTCGATACGCTTAACGTGCCTGTAACAACGTAAAGCACTAAATGCGGCATAAAGCGCTCGAACAATTTCATTTTTTAAAAGGTTACGTATTATATATGCGTATTACAATGAATCTCGCTGAAACAAGCGAAAGCACTTCACTCGCTATGGGTGAACGCATAAACTTTGCCCGGTGCTGCAGTCAACGTGTTACTTATCGAAGAAACTTCCGTACATACATCGAACGTTATACGATACCACCCAAGTTAAGCATTAAGAAGCAATTTTATCCGATTCGCGTGAAAATTGTGTTCGTATCGCGACGACTACGTATTATTTCATAATGGAGATTCCGGAATTCGACTTTTACGTCACAGAGGCACGCGGATAAAATTTTAATCGTGCAGGATGGGGCGAAGATTACTCGTTCGAACATTGACGTACACCGTACGTGACACAGCTCGTGTGCTTTTCACGTCTCGAGAAACGTTCACGCGGAAAAAGAACTTGTCAACCGGCTTGCGAACGAATCGGAACACGTACGTCCAGATAAATCCTTTAAACATCTTGTTTCCGTCTTCGTGACCTCTTTCGATGTTTCTTTCCAAAGATGTACGTGCTCCAATAATAGTCCCTTGCATGATCTTAGATCGTTACGCGTTTTGTTAGACAATTTTGTAGACTGGAGGTGAATTTGCAGCAGAAGATGTTGCAGCGATGCGAAAAATTACAGATATTTGCAGTCGGTTTTGTTCGATCGAATTGAGTTAAGGTTTTTGCGAAGTGTAATATCGAAAGAGAATTAATCTGCGATTTCTTTGAAAGTAACGCAAGTGAAGAAATGATCGAAATATTAAAATTAGAGGCTTCTTTTACCTACGTACAGAATATTATTCGTAATTGTTTCGTTGATCGTGAATTTCAATCTTTATAGTTACTTTTTTTTAATTAAGCATTCTATTTAGCAGAGATCAACGTGTTTTTACGTATCCAGCTATTATAATTATTAAACTATAACAGATTCTTGAAAACATCTGCCATATATGCATAATTATAATAGTTCATAATTAATGTTTTATCGTTCTGAGACAAAAATTCAGATTCAGTGAACGTAATGTAGCTTAATGTACACCGGTATTGTGCTTCTCCACAGCTGGACATCAGAATTCAATAAAGTATAGAAAGCAACATACGAGTATTGTAGTTCGCTAACTGTTGGATGATGATACGTGTATTATATTCGTTAACTACGAATACTATTATGCACGTAGAATTTCCATACATTCAATTAGACGAGGAAACATCCGAAAACTATCGTCTCGTAACAGAGTACGAGATCGATCAATTCAAACAGCCTTAACCAACGACCAAACGACTGCATCGATAATTAAGAGTATCTTATTACTTTGACTTTTCCCTTCCATGTTCCAAAAAGCATCGCTGTACTCACTTTCAAAATGCCCGCAAACCCCCAACGTTTCTAAAAATCATACTTAATCGTTCGACGAGGCAATTCTGCCATCTTTTTAAAAATTTCATTTTGGTTTCGCGAACGACGCAGCGTCTCGCGCGAAGCCAAACTTCTGGCGCGGGTTCGTTCGTTCGAGTGGTTCCTAAAAAACGGAGGCGACCGAGGCAAACTAGCTACGCGCATTACTTCTCTCATAACAATGTCACATTATCTCGTCTCTAATCACTAGCGTTTACTCGATTAAATCAAGCGATCTGGACGTCAGTGCTGGGTGTCGAGGTGTAAGTGCTGGAATGTAGGGTATCTTCGTATTATTATTTTTTTCCATTTTTCCATTCTATATGTTCTATGTTGCTCGCTCTCTCTCTCTCTCTCTCTCTTTCTCTCTCTCTCTCTCTCTCACTCTCTGTTCTCATTTTTGTTCATTTTTTCGAAACGGCAATGGGCGTCGATCGATCTGTAAGTTCGCGACCGAGAGATTCGGGGACGCGGGTCGCGCGCGCGTGTTACACATCATCTGCAAAGCAAAAAATCTAAAATCTCTTGGTTGGCACACAAAACGAAACGATGTGGCATCACGCGGGCCTCCGGCATTGTGGCGCACGGATCGCCCGCCTGACTTCGTTACAAGTATGAAAAATATCCCGGCTTGGTTTTCCTCTTTCTTCTTTTTTTTTTTTTTTTTTACTTCATTTAAATACCGTTTAAAAAAGTTATTGCATCTGGGTAACCTATATTGTATAGGTACGTAACTTCATTTTTTCCATTATCGTATATTGTACAAATATTGTTGTAAGTCGGTACAAACGTTACTGTAGAAAACATAACAATTCGTAGGTTCCTCTCGTCTCAATCTTCCACTCTTTGCGTGTGTGTTATTTTACTTTCTCTCTCTCTCTCTCTTTCGTTCTATTCTTCCCTTATTTACCACTATTTTCTTTCATTCGTATACATTTTCTCCCCTCTATCTCACCCTTTCTCATTCTTTCTTTTTCACTAATTCTCGCGCGCTCGCTCTTCCTCTCGTTCCCTTTCGCTCATTTTATGTATTTATCGTTACGGAAAGCTTAGTTAAGTGTTATACAATCTGTTTAGTACTATGCGAGATTCCGATCTACAGGGTGGCTTTCAAGGTATTTGAACACTGCATTGCTCGTGTTGTCTCGTACGTTCCTGCGTGTATCTGTGTACGTGTCTTTCAGCGTATGTATTTATAAGTATGTGTGTGTGTGTGTGTGTGTGTGTTCTGCGGGTATCCGGAGCAAACGAGAAAGAACGAACCGAGGAGTGAACGTGGTGATCGAGGCTCGTCGACAGGACCAGAAGAAGCGATTGTCTTCTTCCTTAACGAAATAATACGAGAATTAGAGAAATAGCGTGTGACAGATGGATCGTTTTCCATCGATTCGATCATTCGTATACATTACGAGAAAGAAAGAAATTCGCAGTAATCTCTTGTGAACGATAATAACAATTATACGATTGTTTCGTATTAAATTGCCTATATTGTTTGTTTCGTTATTAAATTAGAATATAGGCGCATCCCTATGTTTTTAATTTAGAGAAAGAAATTTGGTTTCTGTGTATTTTTTCAACAGATCGTAAAACTTTAGATAATAACGTATTTTATAATCTTCTGATAAATAATGAATTTTGCAAATGTAAATTCTGTCGATCTTCTAAGAAAGA
The DNA here is from genome assembly GCF_041682495.2 of Bombus fervidus. Taxonomy (NCBI): domain Eukaryota; kingdom Metazoa; phylum Arthropoda; class Insecta; order Hymenoptera; family Apidae; genus Bombus; species Bombus fervidus. Next base: position 13,359,682 of record NC_091524.1, read on the forward strand.
AATCGAACTAATTGTCACTTGGTTTCGTTAAATTGTTCATTATACTTAACACCTCATTATATATAACTATGAAATAACCGCGAAATTTCTTAATATAACGAAATTAAATCAACTATTATCCCTGTCCCTGATAACATATTCACGTATTATCAAATCACAGCAGACTTTCCTAAACTATTCAGTTCTTCGTTCTAGAGAAGAAAAAACTTAATCTCTATTCATTACCAACATATTATTCTTTATTAGGTATCAATAAACACCAACGATTTATCAATATATTCTATATTTCTACAATTTTTCAACCTAAAAAAGGCACGCTAATTATCAGTTCCAAATGCAACAAATTTCCCTAATGTATCAAACGAATTCCCTAATAAATCAAATCTCTTGCCTTAGAATATTTTATCTATCATTAGAGAATAACTAGAATTTTCTATTGTCATCGTACGTCTTCACGCGTTTCATCTACGATATTTCATCGAGCGACGAATTTCGTAAAAATTTTGAAGCGAACTCGACACGAAGTGATTTGCATCGAGCATTCGTGGACCTTGAATGAGGTGCTTACTAAGTACTGTAAAAGTGCGAGTCTGCATAACTCCCTTCGACAATTGCAGAAACGGACGTGTAATGGCCAAAATATGCGACGAGTGCATAAAAGCGATCAACGAACGTCCGGCGTCGTCGATCATTCTCGGTATCCTTAGCTTTCGCAACGTTCGCTTTTGCCGAAGTCAGGTGACGGACGAGTTTATCAACTTCCCTTGAACATTTAGCCTTTCGTGTCACATACACGGCACTTTTACTTATTAATTGAGAGAACAACTAAAAATTTAATTTTCGGCTGATATATTTTGAAAAGGCAATACGATTCAAGAAATTAAGAGACTGTTAATTTTCTGTGACTGTGGAATATTTAAAAAATTATCTAGTTCTCTCAGTAATATTTTGGATTCTACGTCTAACTATTTGCAAATAAAAGAATGTAAGATATCAGTGGCAATTTCTCTTCGTGTTTCGAATATTGAAATATTAGAAAAATCGCAAGAAAAAATTAGAACCTTTTTATTTTCTGCAGAAATATTTTATACTTTCGCTAAATTTCAATAGTTAAACGGATTTTTGGAATCAATAAATAGGAGAGCTAATTAAACTAAGGATTGCACATGTGTTCTGCGAATTAAGTGAAAGTAGAAGCAGAATTAAAATTTTGTAGAATATTTTGTAAAGTAGAACATGTTTTAGGAAATTAAGAAACATTCATTATCGATTAATATTATTTATGTATTATTCGTATCGCAATCATTCTGCAATTTAGATTGCAATATCGATAATGAAATAAACTGTTTCTCACGGAATAAAGTATCGGTTCGTTAAACAGTTCGTAGAAATTAATAAATGAAAAAAAAAAAGTAATTAAGGTATAGAACGTACGCGTATCCCGCGAATTAAATAGAAACGTCTTCGCTGATTTAATTTCCATTCGTTCTCGTTTTAATTTCTGTTAATTTGTTTATCGAGAATCGATGCGTTTATAGGGGGAGTTGTATCCCTCTAAACGAGTTTATTTCAACAGGAACGATTCGCACGCTTTGCTTTCTCGGCTTCCTGGTATCTCCCGTTAAACATTTAATATTTGTTCTTGTAATTAATGAATGTTAAATTGATTCCACTATGTTAAACCCCGATAGATTAAAGTTTGATTAAAAACCATTCCATTTATGATGAATTTAATTTATGTTCATCAGTCGAATTAAGCTTTTAATAGAGTTAAAAATTAAAAGGCCGAGTTTCACTTTCTTCGCTTTATAAAATATTATATGGATACTTCCATGAATATTTAATGAAATAATCTTTCATTATATATGCCGCGGTTGATAATATTAATATTGAATTCTAACGCTTAATTAACCGTCGTATAATTTATTTGCAACGATAGAAATTCGAAAATGATTCAATCATCTCCTCGTAAGTATGAAGCGTTATGAACGTGCAACAAAATCACCCTTAACACGTAATCCGTGTTAATAATCTTGCAGCATAACGTTTGTCATTATTGTACTTCATATTATTTTTAGTAAGCAAAGTTTCCTTCAAATATTTGTTATCTATACATACGTATTTTCAAATTCTATTATTAAGATGCTGTTTTAACCATAATTAAAAGATAAGATAAAGCGTAAGAGTATTAGTCCTGTACATTTCTATATACGCGTGTATGTCTTATATTTACTGCACAAAATATTTATAATTAATACGCGTTTTCTTTAAGAAGTTTCGTGGTATTTGGATAAAAAGTGCAGTCATGACAAGCAAAAATGGTACGATTCAGAATAGAAATGCAAAGTACTCCGACACTTATTCATCTTCCCCATGATATAATTTTGTTAGAAAATTATAGATGAAAGAAACTGTAACGATATTATTCGTTGTATTATTATTACAATTATTATCACGAGAAAGAAATAATGATTTAAAAGCCAGCTTGCAATAATAAAAATTGCATTCATGGGTGTTACATATTTATCGAAGCTCTGTTATTTAAAACGTACTTCATTCTCACGATTAATTCAAATAATGATATATTTAAAATCGATGGGTGTATCAACGAAGCTCGTTGTTCATTTTAATTGCATTCTTGATAAATAATTTTAATTGATAATCTATTTACGTTGTTTGCGTAAAAAGATAGTAAGTATTGTTCTCGATCTTTAATTTATCATTGCTTTGTATATTTTGACAATGTTACCGATAACATTCTGCAAGTTGCAAGTTATTAGTATTAATAAACTCTGTTGTTTAACAGAAGGAATTTTGATAATAAAGCAAAAGAAATTTCGTAAGTAAATGTTATAAATTACGAGATATCCGAGAAGCATCTTGCACAATTGAACCGATATCGATAGCGAAATTTTACGAGTCACAAGTTACGAATTACAAGTATTAATAAAAATCGTCGAATAGTATTAAATAATTCGTAACTTTTTAGATAATAAAAGAAATAAAATTTTACAAGTAAATTTCACAAATTACAAGTTTCTCGTCTGTAGTATTTGACGAAGAATCATAAAAAAACATCTATAATCTAAAGCTTGCAAACTGTCAATTCGCTAATATTAGTACAATAAATTATCGCGGAATGAAACAATCTGCAACTGTCCAATCGATTGAAATTCCATTACATAAGAAAGAAACCAATCTAAACTAATTAATTTTGTAAAATATTTCCCAGCTCCATTCCGTAACGAACTCGTCCGTTCGCTAATATTTCTATGTACTTGATAAATTATTATATAACAATTCAAAGATGACCAACCGATCAGAATTCCATTATATAACCAACAAACGATTCGAGATTAATCAAATCCACAAAAATGTCGGTGATCTCTTCTTTTAAACGAAAGAGTCTCACAAATGAGGAAAAAGCAATTCCAAGATTCGCGGCGGGGAAAAAAGAGAAGAGCGAAGGTTTAATAGAAAATTTTACGAACCGTTTGTGGCAGCGTTCCGCGCCGAGTACCGGAAGAGAAGGTCGCCCGTTTGAAAACGCTACCATGCCGCAACTTTTCGCGTCCAATGAGCCGTCGCGCGACATTTTTCAACCGGTCCGCCTGTTTCCCTGTGGAAAAAGTTGCCTCGCCGATGCCGGGATAGGCGTAGACGAATGAGAAAAGGTGAAAGGGGCAGAGGGTAGGATCGAGATCGTGATACACGCCCCTATTAGCGAAATTCGCTGTCGAGAAACGGGGTGACGAGAGAAACGACCACGTGCTCCGACGAGATGACGCGATATGCGACTCTGTTCCGAGAAAAAAGAACGTTTACGACGCGAGCGGAAAATCCCTGCCCCGCAGTGATATCTCAACGCGTTGTTCACAAGTTTACTCCAGCTTGCGAAATACTCTCAATTATGTACACATTTCTTTGTCCTTGTTGTCGTTGTTCGACTTCGGAGTATTTTAGAAGATCGCGAGTTCGAAGAAGTTAGCACGACGGGTTAAATAATGTAACAGATTGTGTAATAAGTTCATTTACGTAAGACTTATTTGTCCAACGACGCGCGAATATGCGAATACGTATTGTTTCGTTCGATCGATCGTACTTTTCAATTTTAGAGGAACGATTTTTTTATTCATCAAGTTATTCGATCGTTACTGGTGAAAAGAATTTTTCTAAATATTGAAACAATTAATAGTTCGATATTAAGAGTACAGTGTATATATATCAATGATTTCAAGCGAATTACTTCGAACGAATCTAGAGTTACTTTTATCATATTACGACAGACGTTTGTAACATAATACGTTTCTTTGCTAATGATTGCTTATGTTTATTTTTCCTCTGTTAATCAATCAATTACGCAACTGTAAGCAGTATTACTCGTTTCTCTTACTCCAACTAACATAAGTAACTTTTTACGCTATTGCTTGAAACGTAATATTTATGTTAGAAGCAACCAAATTTATTACACGCGTTCTTTCCAATATCGCATAAACGGATAGAAATCTGTAGTCTAACCATTTTACGCAGCGCGATCATTGATACGTATTCCCCTCTTTTAAAAATTCAAAAGTATATGCTTTTTGCATCTGACACCGTAAATACATGAAATCTAGATCGTTCCTTCTAAATTCTTCATCATCTTATTACACGACCAAAGAGTTAGGCTGAGAGAAAGAAACGTTTAAATCTTTCCCGGTATAAAACATCCAATAATTGAAAAGAAAACCTCTTTCTTTCGATCCAAGCAAATATCCTCTATGGAAAAGGTTAGCAATCGCGTCACCTCGTCTTTCAACGCGTTGACTACCACGCGAATTTTACATATTTTACTGCCCCCCGTGAGCCGCGACAAACGAACGAAGTATGCTACGTCGCAACTTGACTGCGGATATTTATGCAAACTTGTATTTTTGTAAATACAAATAATTTAGAGGAATGAAATTTAGTCAGAAAATTGTTTTATTCGTCAAATGCGATGCAAGCCACTGCATTTTGCATATCTTACATTACTCTTGAATATTATGCATACGTTCTATGCATTTTTGTATCTCCAAATTAATTCTCGCAAGATATCAAGTTGTATCTACGTGCTTGTTCTCTGACAATGTTGTCGAAATCTTTCACATCGTTAAGAATTTTCCAACCCATGAGATTTACCTTATTTTAGTTCTAAGGGATCTAGTGAAACGCGAATCTGTTGGACGACTGCCGTTCGTGGCAGTCGGCGGTGTCAATCAAATAGAAACTCGGTCTAAAAGTTCCTTCGAGACAGAAGCAGAAGAACGCATGTGGCCCTGCGGTAGTCGCGCAACCCTCCACTAACTTCGCCAAGGTTACAGCCTAACTTCTCTCTAGGTAAAAGTCCGAGCATGTACACACGTATGCATAAACCAGGTCGTTGTATGGGATAGACGTAGGAACGTGTCACCGGGTGACCCGCTCCGCAAACTCGCGAAACGCGCGTCGCCTCGAACTGGGGTAGTAGGAGCAGTCTCGGCGTGATCGGTCGCACGGGGGTGGTAGGCGTAGGCCTGCCACCTTCCACCTACCACGCTCTTACACATACACGATCATATACACGTTCACGTACACGAGCAACCTTCGAACGGGTTGTACGTGTCCCTCGGGTCGCGGCAACGAGCGCTAAGCGTTCACCTGTCGGTACAGTCAAGGACAAAATTGAAAGAGGGTTGGTTGGCGGTACTTGCTGGCTCGCTGAATCGTTCGTTATGCAACGCTTGGGTTAAACGCGGCTGCAAAGCCCACGATATTGATTCGGGATTAATTTTTTTAGCCTGTTTTGGGGTAGTTACAGGAGGTCGAGGATTTTGTTATCGAGAAACGGATTCAGGGGGTTGAAGAATGATTTGGCGAAACGTGTAAGCGAGTTGGAATTCCTGGTTTATTGGTGGCTTTGATCTTAAGCTGGTATCAGCAGATAGACACGGGAACGAGGGTGTTGGTTGAGTTATTTCGTTTTAGTATTGGTGTTTTTCATGTTGGATTGCTAAGCGATGTAATCGATTATACCGAGATTTAGCAGCGTGCGTGTTATAATTGGGAATCTTGTAATTATTCAGGAAAGCGATGAAAGAACATTACCATTGTAACCATCGATGCAAGGATTAAAATACGATATGAAACTTGCGGCAAAGAAATCGAAACGAGAGGTATACGAAAAAATACGTAATGTTATCATTTAGGAGACAACAAATTTGACTAAGTTTCAATTATTTTTACAACTCTGGTACTTACTCTTAACATTCTTTCACATATTCGTACTATCCAAAAAAAAAAAAAAAAGAAAATCAAAATTGCAAATGAAATATTATTTTAACGCAACGTTAACCGTTAATGGTTTCGTTCGTACCAATGGAACACGAGTTAACGCGTGACATTATCAAGCAAACTGGCTGGTTAAAAAGTGGAAAAAGTCCAAAGTTCGCGTAACACGAGTCGTTATGCGAATCACGAAGCCCGATTCGATAAATCCCCACTCGAATTAGTGGTCGAGACGGTTACGACCGATTCGTTTCAGAGAACGTCCAGAGGCGAACCAACGTCCAGCGAATTTTGGTGGAGACTGTATGTAGGTCGTGTAGGTGGGAGCGTGGCGGTGTATCAGTGCACGCGTAGGCGTGCCTGCCTACGTTTGGAATTGCGCAGGTAGGCGTGACTTGGGGCGGCGCCAGGTGAATACACCCCTGACCTCGGTTCCGCAACTCCACGCGTGTCTTCGAACCTATATCGGCTTTCGATTCCCATGTCCAAGCCATGCAGTAAGAATCATCGATGTTGTTTCCTACTTTCCTTTCTCCTTCGTACAATTAACACGTATTCCATTCTTTTTTTTATCTTTGTTTTATTCTTGAAGTTTTTTTTTTAATTGGTTGATTTTTCATATATGCATGTTTTTAAAAAATTTTTTTAATTAATCTGAAATAGGAGTAGATTCTAAATTTTGTAATTTAGTCGGGCTTATCTTTTTCTTCGTTAATTATTTCTTTTTTGAATTCGCAGACAAGTATTAATATTCTCACCGAGTACATTTCTAGAGATTGCTACTTCAGGAGAAAGAATATTTGTCTTGTAAGAAATCAAAGCGTAATTAGTAGATAGTGGACAGTAATTGATGGATTCAGTGGTTTAAATTTGGAATATTTTTAAGAGATCTATGGTAGAAACAGAAAACACGCGTTAACTAATCCTGGTTATTTCCAAATTTGCGAAAGAAAACGACCGATATGAAAATTTCGTTCAAACGTGTACGAATCCCTTTGATTAATTCTACGTTGATTAAAGTTCTCTTAGATAGGATATTCTTGCAGTTATCAGTCGGGAACAACTTTTCTTCGAGATATTTTTCTAACAATGCACCAGTCTGAAGATACAGTAAGATACGTTTCCTGATATATTGGTTATCGAATAAGTCTGACAACGGATAATCCGTTTCTCCTTACGCTTCCACGTAGATAAATAGTAAGTATATTATATTCTCATAGTTTATCTTTTTCATATCGTTTTTATTTTTATAAAACGAGTACCCGTGTAATTTTTCACATATGTGTTATTATTAAAACTTTAAAAATTGCATCTAAAATATTACCAAATTACGTTATCCTTACTGCGTGAACCTACTGTGGATAATATAATTATTTTTATTGTAAAATTATATTCGTAGATTACACGGGAAATACGCGATAGGTTTACTTTTGTTGGTTTTCTAACTTTGATATCACTATGACTCATAAGGAGAATACGCAAGGTATAAAACTTCAACAAATATGTATGTAAATCTTTTAAAATAATAACGCCAGAAAGTTTTCTATGAAAATACCAACCGTATAACTAATTTTACTACAATCAATATTTTCGAAATAAAAGTTCCAGATATTTAATCCCAAAACCAAATAAAAGCACAGCTTTGGTAATGTTTTTATTGGTTGGTAGAATATTGAATTTTAAAATAAATAATGTGATCTATCATGTTTCCCCTCTTTAATTTTTATTTTTCAACCAAATTATATACGTTCTTCATTTTGTTAATAGCATGGAACGAATACTAGCTTCTTAATGACGTTATTAAATTAAACGATCGTTGGCGATTAATTCAATGAAATAAGATAAAACGTACAAATCAATGATTCTTACTGCGTGTGATTTCATTCTTGATAGATTTTCCGAAAACTATTCTAAGCTGTTTTCAACTCGCTGGTATACTTTTACAGTGCTCTACCTACTTCGAAATTACTTTGCGAAGTTCTTCGGCTACTTAGTCGACGGAATCTCGGGTTTTCGTGAAACTATTCTATTTCTCTGTGCAACTGCAAAATTACCTCAGATAATTTCACTAGTTGAATCGAACTGTTTCACGAACAGATAACATCCAGCGATATTCACGCTATTTAGCTTTCTTAATTCCCTGTAATTCTATTCATGTCGTTTCCTTCTTAATTGAAACGAAAATCACTTTCCCTTTCCTTCGGATATTATATTAGGTTGCCCCCAAAGTTACTTTCGTTTTACAAGGAAATAATAGATGCACAACATTTCTTGTCGTATGTTTTTGTTTTATTGAATTTTGTTCTATTGGGGAAAAAATCAACCATACATAATTCAATAAAATAATGTAAAACTGTTATTCTCTTAGAAAACGAAGCAAACTTTTGGGACAATCTAATGTTATACAAGAATTAAGAAAAATTACTCGAAAGAAAAAGAAGCAACTTCCATTGTTCTTAAAAGTAACAAAACTGTGATCAACAACTATCAAATTTTGCCTGAAAATGCTGCCATTGTTAACTCGCTCGTTTCAGAAACTGACGATTGAATTACAAATAAATCACAAGCAATTGTAAGCGATTTACGAACAATTTCTACGTATTTCTAAATATTAAAATCGTTTGCATTTGTCAAACAATACTGAAAAACATGACAGAAGTGTGCTTGTCTATTCAGTACCTGATCTGAGAAGGAAATGGTTAAGGAATAGTTTATGATACAACGAACATGTAATTAATTTGTAAAATGTGCTTCTCTAAAAAGCAACAAATTACAAAATTTGATATGTTACTGTCCTATGACAAAAAATTCATTATTTTACGAAACTCTGTATAAATATTTAAAATATTATCGAAGAGAATTGCGCGCACTTTAACAGTTTACTCTTGAACGATAAAACCTATGAATTATTAAGATATGTTTCGTCCCTGTAATTTTGTTAACTAACTTTTTAACTACCTAAATGGAGATGGCGTAGATCCACGAATGTTCGCGCACCTACGATTTATTTATCACAACATAAAATACGATTATTGCTCTCGTTAGTAAAAGCTTACTCTTCCTACGAATATGCAACGTTCTCCTAAATGCAATACGTGGAAATTACTGTATTTCTACGTACAGTTACATTAGGAATTTCTCCTCGTATCTAATTTCATTCGTCAATATTTTTCCAGGCTACTATCCATCACGTTTTCTTTTTTCACCAAAATTATTGGATACCTTATACGATCACATCTTTTTGCTCGTATCAAAGATTTAAAAATTTATTCCAGAAACCCTTCTAATTGTTTTAATATTCCTAGAACCAAGTGACAATTAAGCATCTTTTTTCTACGTCCTTTTAAATTTTTCTAGACGAATGTTTAAAAAGAAAAATTGCATTCGTTGCAATGATAGATCAAACATTTCCATATACTTTTAGATTTAATTCCTTTTTCCTACGAATAGAATGATTTTAGAAAGGATATTTACGAAGCTGTTATACCTTTCGACGTACAAACGCTTCTAAATTTCCTTGTTTTTTCGAGAATTTTCAAAAGAATATTCAAGAAGAAAAATCATATCTTCTGCATTAAGTATTCCCATAAAACCTACCCACGCTTTAAATTCAATTCCTTCTTTCCGTCAATAAAAAATTTCTATCGTCTCTCGATATGTGAATTGTGCTCAAAATATCTAATTACTCCGAACCAAACTAATTAAATTTTTCATTTTCAATTCCTCGCTTTTCTTCAAGATCTGCACTTAACGCGTAACCTAAATTCGTCCATTTCTTCTGAGAATATCCTATTAGTTTTTTTATCCTTATTTATCTTCTTGCAGCATGAAAATTAAACGAATTAAACGATTTTCTAGAACTGGTCCATGGACGAGAATCGATCACCCTTAATTCGCACGGATTCTTGTAAATATACTCACGGCGAGGGTAAAATTCCGAACAAACGCATCCGACCGCTTTTTCCCCCCTAATACGTTATCTCGCCTCTTTTCTATTTTTGTCGTATTTCATTTTGAATTGTTGAGCCAAAGCGTGAAAGCGCAAATACGTAATGGCGATATTGCTAATCGAGTGTCCGAACGTCGTCTCTCAATGTCGCTTCGCGGGATGATTTGCTCCTTTCATCTCTTCAAAAATTCCCTCTTTTCGTCATTTTACTCGATCATTTTATTTTTCTCCTTTCCTTTCCTTCTACCACGCACCGGAGAAGCAGCACCTTCGACTTCGCTGCCCGTTTCCGCGAGAATTATCGTCGCGAGAAGATCGGTTTTTCCGATCCAAAGCACCGCAAATGATTGGTACGACCGCGAGGATTCTCCCGTATTTCTTTTATTTTTCTTTCGGTTAAGGAAAAGTACAATTTGCGATTATTTTTCTTTCCTTTAACTCCGTGGAATTCCACCGTGTTGCGGAGGAATACGAGCTACGAGTGCACGTACCGTCATGGCGTCGCGACGATAATTCCGTGGAAAACCGCGGTGTGTAAGAATGAACACGATGTAATGGAATTCGCGTAGTATAAAAGCTCTGAATTCCCGTGAAAGTGGGTTATGCAATCTTTTTTTATTTTTTTATATTTTTTTTTTTTTGGTCGAGACGCGTGTTCCCAGGGTCGACGTTAGCTTCTTTCTTTTCTCTCCGGGAATGGCAGATTAGTTTCTTTTCTTTATCGCGACGGCGCTCGAGATCTCTTGAACGCGCCGCCGTCTTGCTTCCGTTCCGCGCGTTTCCGTTGCCATCGATCGATTCGATGAAAGGAACGAACGCTGTTCTCGTTCGAACTTCTTTCTTTCCCGGAGGAGTAAAACGGCGAATCGAGGAACTTGAGCGAGTCGATAGTACGTAAAATTGCAACAACGAGTCTGCGGCGGCTTAATAGTTGATCATATTCGGTGTGATGTAAAAATATCGTGCGAAATGGTTACGAGTTGGCTGTGTGTATGATCCAGCGAGAAACGTTTCACGGTACGTTTCGCGGAAGCGGAAGTGCGATCGATTGGCGGAAACACGGGCGAAACGAAGACGCGGCTAACGTCGATCCTGTATGTGCGGTGTGACTTTGAAAATCGTACAAAACACGGATCACAGTAAAATAATAGAGCATTCGTGCCCAATGTACAAACAATTAAATATATATATTATATATATATATCATATATAATATATATAGTATATATAGTTTTCTACCTAAAAATTTCGTCAACATGTTTTCATTTTCTTTTTTTTTTTCCTCCATTTCTTTCTTCGTCGCGCTCTAAGTTGTTGATTCACAATTTTTCCTTCTCCTCTTTTTTCTCTTTCCGTCATTTCTTTCCTTCTCTTTCGCCCTAATGTTTACCATAATGTTAATAATTATGATTAGGTGTCCCCGTAGTTTTAATGCCTATGCATCTTTATCGTGTATATATATTATATATATATGTATGACGCTTCATATATATATATATATAATATAATAAACTTCAACTTCTTAACCTAGATATTCATACCTATAGGTAATTTCAGTTTAAATTAGTTCCCCTATTCACATATTGTTTCGTCTATATCAATATGCCGGTGTATACAATAGTTCTATGTAATGTATCACTAGTCATATCCAATGTATGTATATAATATATATATATATCTATATATATATATGTATATCATAGAATAATATTTCTATGTGTGTATGTATGTACAGCGCCTCAGTATCATCTTTATCTATCGTTTATATAGTACAATCGCTCTCTTCCTCTCTTTTTTCATTATATATATATATATATTTATATATATATTGCATTATATACTAAACTATTAAAATACTAGTATAAATATCTCTCGACATACAATATATATATTTTTTCATATATATATGTATATATATATATATGTATTTATTTATTTATTTATTTATTTATATATGTATAGTGTAGCGTGATTTTGGCGGAGCCGAAGAAATGGTTTCGAGTTTATCGATTATTTTTATTCTCTTTTCAGATCTTTTTTGTTTCTTCTCAAAACGATATATGTATGTATATATGTATATGTACATATATAATATATACGCAGCACGATGACATTTCAACGTCTCCGCGACGTTCACTTCTTTTCTTGCTACTCCGCTCTTTTCACCCCTTTCGCTTCCATCTTATCGTCTTCACCCCTCACACACTCTCATTCGTTTTCTCTTTCTCTCTCTCATACTCACTTGCTCTCTGTCTGTTTATACAGTTATTGCTATTGGATTCATTGCATAGTAGGTTCCCCCGTGTGAACTGATATTACTCACTTGTTTATTCCTTTAGTCTATTTTTTTCTCTTTTTTTTTTTTCACCCCGTCTGTCGTGTTGCTCCATTAACCATTTAACGTTCCGTTTTCCACTGCGTTCGTACGCGAGCGCGATTCTTCCGCGTTGCAGAAGAGAAGATGTCGAGCGACGCCATCGACTTCGGTTCGCCTCGTCCGGACATCAATCGCAAAGGAAAAGTATTTCCTTGTTTCGTCCCGAGTCCTCTTAGCCGTACGGAAGCCATACGCGAAAATGTTGCCCACAAAAAAACGGAGAAAACTGAGTCGAAAAGAAGCACCACGGGAACAGATGACAGCTACGATTTTTACAAAATTCTCGCTCTACAGTTTTCACGTTTTTCTCCGTCTCTGGGGGCAGGATATTCCCTTTCGTACGGTTTCACGCTGTACCGTATGCTTTCTCTATTATACTCCGCTAGCTGAAGAACCATAAATGGTTACAGAAATATTTTCTTGTGAAACGAGTCGTTGAATATCGAACGAAAGTAGATACTCTTGAAACGAAAGTGACGACGGTTGCTTCCGATTGAACAATCAAAGGAATTATTCATTGACCCCGCTTGTATCATTTCCCTCAGGTTTTGGCGATTGTCGACCACCAAATGTAAGTTAAAATCGTTCAACTCTTTTAACTCTTCGTCTTATGCATCTTTTGCGGCTAATCGACTCTTTCGAGAGTAGTCCGTCGTAAGATAAGTTTTACGTTCATTTAAATTTGTGTATATTTTATCGTTGCTCGCGTTATTAAGAGAAAAATTCGCCTCGAAAGGGTCCAGTTTGAGAGTTAGCTGTTCGCTATCGTAACATCCTGTCGGATGATACAACGAGGATTATTAATTATACACGAATTATATACAACTTGCGTTTATAATAATCCTCGATTCGAAAAATTGAAATTAAAAGTGAAAATTTGTTACGGATAAAATCTTCCTTTATCCAATGGAAACTATTATTTCTGACACGAGTGTGACTTTTTTCCTTAATCCATTCGCTGCTACTAAAATACGGCTATTGCGCGCCTGGAATTTAATGTTTTTTTCTTTTTGCTAGAATGTGCTTTTATTTTAAGCAATAACAGGTATTCTAATATACAGTGCAACCCACTGCTTCGTTTAATCGTTTAATAAATTTTGTTGAAGAGCGTAAAAAATAAAAGTACAGTAGTAGATAATTGCATAGGTGCAACGTGTGCGCCAATAGCAGCGAATGTGTGAGAAGACAAAGAGCTAAAAACGTTCCCAATAATAATTTCTTGACTTTGCCGTTAAATAAAACGTATCGCTACTTGTTTCGCAGCAAACATAATTTCTTATCCAGCTGCATGGAAAATGTATTTTTCTAGGTCATTTAGAAGAACTACCTTCAGGAAGGATCCTTAGGAAAGCCCGAAAACTGCGTCACTTTATGTTACCATATACTCTACGTCGACAGATTAAAAATGTTTCTTTTTCTTTTCTCTTTTCTTCCGCTTTTCTTCTCTCTTTTTTTCCTTGTTTCGTTCACGGCAACCTCTTTGATCACGGGGGAAATTATGAGATGCGTTCCCGTGATTTTCGCGGAATTAAACTTTTAAACGTTGCCCGCTCCGTGTTTATTCGTCGCTCGAGTTTCAAAAGCGTAACGCAGTTTGCGGTATTAATTAATGTAATTCGCAGATATTAATGACGCGCTACTCGTGTTCGCGACGATTACCCTCGAATAATTAATCAAATTCGAAAATAATGCCGCTGAATTTCATCGAACTGGTACACATAAGTTTCCATAGGAGCGGGAATAATTAAGAACAAATCCGCCACTGAAATAATCCTTTTTAAAGAAGTAGGATGGAGACCGAAGTAACAAAAAATTCCATCGACAGATTCCGCGATAGATTTTCATCTGCAGATTTCTGTGTATTACGAAAGGTTTCCGATAGCCATCAAACACAAAATATTAAAAAAAAAAAAAAAAAAAAAAAGAAAGAAAGAAAGAAAGAAAAACATACTTTGACGTGTTTCCAAAGCAAAGATAACCAGAGGTAGAATTTTGTTCTATCGCAATTTTCAACAAATAATTATTCCGTTGGAATATTCTTTTTGAAAATTTAGATTCGTTGGAACTTTCTTTCGAAAATATTAATTCTGATGAAATATTCTTTGTAAAATGTTCGTTCCCTCGAAATCTCCCTTCTAAAGATTTCATTCTCTCGGAACTTTCATCATAAAGTTTTTATTTCATTGAAAGCTCCTTTCTAAAATTTTTATTCCATCGAAACCTTCCTTCTAAAATTGTAATTCTATCGAATTTTAAAGTTCGGCAAAAATAAAACGGTCTGCTCGTTAAACAAAACGAATTAGTTACGAGAGAACGCACCAGAAAATCACGAGAACACTCCCAATCGATGATTCATCGTGTCTCAAGCAATTTCTCCGAGCACCATAAGTGTTTCAATATCAACGATCAACAGCATACCGAGGCGAACGCGGGGATCGAGAAAACGACGATAAATTTCTTCGCGTTCAACTCTGATACACCGTTTCTCAGTTTCTCTTAATCAGTCTCTCATTAAAGTCTAAAACACATCGAGAGTCTTGCAGTCGAAATTTATCGTCCTCGTCTCGATAAACCAGATTAGTCGTTGGATCTGTCGATTTTCTCTTCGAAAGAGCAAACAACTTGCTGTCGCGACGAACGAACGCTCTTCCTTCTGTCTTATAGCGATTGATCTCAGTTCGAGCAGCGTGTATCGTACGTTTTTTTCAATTTTTTTTTTCTTTTTCTTTTAAATATTTTCCTTTCCTCGAAACTTAGTTACGTTAAACTTAGCCCCTAGTCTACTATTGTTCTGTCTCGCGCGCTTCTCTCCCCGTTTTAATAGCGATTATTAATCTGCCAGTGTCAGGGGCAGAGATCCAGAGACGTCGGCTGTCTCCACGCTTAACTCTAGGAACACAGTTACTTCACCAATGTGGATGCCACAGTTTGCTTCACACCCGAAAATCTGATCGATTCGATCGAAGGAATCGCGTTAGGTCGCTGCATAAATTTTGACCGCCAGAACGCGTCTTCTAGAAGACCAGTTTCAAATATTTGCTTATGTGGATCCACGTGGATGTGAATTGCGTTACGTATCTCTTATAAAAATCTTCGAATTTGTAATAAAAAAAAAAAAAAAATGATTCGTCGTATTATTTGCGACCTCAAAATTATCGCTTCGTCACGCTTGACAGAATGAAAATCTATTGATTTTGTAGTTAAGCGAATGATAGCGAAAATATTTTATTCCTATTTTCTGTATGTTCTAGAAGCACGGTTTTTAATCGACTTATACATACAGCGATATTATAACATTGTTATGCTTGTTATAACACCAATAGGTTATTTATACAAGCGAAGATATGGACAGAGAATTTATGTAGCAACCTAACAGGATTAAAGAAGTTGCGTGACTGATGTTTCGAGAACTGGCGAAAGAAATATTAGAAGTAGGACCAGCTAATTTTACCCTGGCTATTTTTCGTATAAAGGATCAACAAAATATAGTCTTTACCATGTTTGCAGAAAAATTCAATTACTCTGAACATTTGGAAAATAAAAGATCAAGAGTACTGTGTATTAACTTAAATTAAGAAATATACGAGGTATTGAGAGCAAACATGCACTGGACTAACTTCAGTACTCAACACACCGAGTACTTGGTTGTTTAAAATATTCAGCCTAACTGACTTTCTTATATTATCTGGATTTCGTAATAAATTAATGCGCTAAAGAATAGTTAAGACTCGTATGGCGTTATTCATCGGTCATCATTGTGTAAAAAGTAACAGTATAGTAAAATTCCATTTATTTCTAATCGTTGGAGGCTAAACAATACACGTAATAGCGATACTTTGATTCTCTCCGTTATCTATAATTTAAACAATTTTATTTAAATAATAGGAGTTCATGTAACAAAAATTTCGTTCCAATAAATGGAATTCTCCTGTAATTAGTATTGACGAAGAATAATTTGAGGGGCCTGAAACGAGAATTGATTCAAGAGGGAAACATTATCGGTGGCTGAATCGTTTGAACTTATTCCACTGAATTGTTACGGTAAAATTAATCTATGCGAAAGTAAAAAACCCGAAAGTATAAAATTGTGCATAATTAAAAAAATTCAAGAGTATGTGTGTTTAGTATCCTTAATGTGGCGAGCCGATTAATAGAGGATGGTGCAATTTATTTCGCTTGTCACTCTCTGATAGCTACGAGCTGGGGGGGTAGTGTGCTAAATTTCAGGCGTAAGCCTGAGATACTCGTGAGAGCTTAGGCTCGTAACGGCAAGTGGTGGCTGAATTAGAAGGATATAAATATGGAGTTGGGAAAATTCGAGAGAAGTATTTCAAGATAATCGACATTTGAAATATTCGTTGGAAAAATTTCGAATCAAATATTACGATACGAAAGACGAATTAAAAGTTACGAAATTTCGCAAAATTCAAATTCAAATTGTATAATCTCTTAATGTGATATTTCACATTTTGTCTTGTGATTTTTCACATTTAATTTATCCATATGGGAAAATGTCCTCTACCTTTGGATCTGATATAGGAAAAACTGTTTAGTAAGTTAACGTCGAAGAAATAACAGAGAAGAATATTGAAACGTAAGAAGAATCGAGAAATAGAATTTCAATGGCTTGCATCGATGGTTAAATTGATTTGTAATTCTCGATTAGTTTTCGCGAAACTGAATTCGAGATAAAGGTATGTTTTCACGGTAAATGTTGAATGTTTCCACGGTATGTCATTAAACGAAGGCATATGGAAATTAAATGTAAATCAAATGAGGTTACTTTAA
This sequence comes from Bombus fervidus, assembly GCF_041682495.2. Classification (NCBI taxonomy): domain Eukaryota; kingdom Metazoa; phylum Arthropoda; class Insecta; order Hymenoptera; family Apidae; genus Bombus; species Bombus fervidus. The sequence continues at coordinate 13,377,081 of NC_091524.1, forward strand.
TACGAACCTGTGACGTGTTGTTTACAAAATTGATCAAAATTAGTATTGGAATCGTGGTTTTCAATTTTGTAATTAATGAATAACGAGCCGCTGTGCGGCAGAATTTTGAAACGTTGCCAAGACGTTTCCGGTTCTAGTAACTAGTTCTTGTAGTAGCTTTCCAATTCAATTTAGAAGATAGCATTAATTAACGTGTAATAAAATACGTTGGTAGAAACGATGATATTTATTATGGAATGTATAATGATATTTCGCTTGATAAATTACACCGCGTCCCATCGTTATTAACATTTCAATTCGTATAATCGATGCGCATGAAAGTGATTAATTATATTCCTCAAAAAGCGTTAGCCATTAATTACGTTTATGAAGTCCTTTGTAAAGAGATAGGTACATGATTCTTTTCATCAAAAATAAACGCAAATTATTTAATCCGTACGTTATTTTATTTGGCAGTAGAAACCACGGCGATTATTTATCGATCGAAAAATCTACTACAACTGGTCCAATCGCAAAATTGCATTCATAGTTATATTTATGAACGGTGAAAGAAAAGAGATCAAAGAAGACAGAAGAAAGACTAAATGAGAAATTTCGAAAGCTTCTTCCTTTTTAAAGAACTATTTTCCATAATAAGATTCAATCTCTCCGCGGTGTTTCCAGTCGTTCTCATCGTTGCTAATAACAACGCACGAGCAGTTGATATTTTCTCTAAACTTAAAAAATTTCTTTAACTATAATAGAAAACCGCGTAAAAACTGAAAACGACTCGACGAACATATCGGAGTTAAATCAAAAGAAAGAAAAGCGATAAGAAAAAAAAAAAAAAAATAGAAAAGAAAACAGAAAAGAAATAATCCAGCCACCAATAAGTAGTCCACAGAACCAGTTCTGACCAAGAGACCAAATCTCGAAACAATTCAGAGGAAAAGGATGTTAGCCATCCGATGTCCGAGCCAGCAGTCAAATTCGCAACGAAATTACGAGCCGCGGCGCGGAAACAAGAAGTTGCGACGCAGTCGCGACAATCGATGAAACGATTCGAGGCGAGCTGTCCTCTCGGGCACGAGCATATATCATCCGGCCGTCGAGATTGCTCGATAATTTCAATTTCACGCGTTAAGCGTGCAAGCCCTCAGCCCCTGACCTGGTTTCGTTCGGCACCGTTCTGCGTACACGTACTCGCCTCGAACAATGCGGCGCCACTCGAAACGTACAAAAGGAGACGCGGAATCGGGGCGCCAACACGAGCGTGACCGCCCTTAGCTCGTCGAGAACGGGACGCCAGAAAGGGAATCGCGCTGCTACCAAGGAAAACAAAAGGAGGAGTCGCATCGATCACGAGAAAGTCGCCTCTCGAAACGCCAGCTCTGGCTCGTTCGAGGGCCCGTCCCGTCGTTGAGAAACAGCGACGTTTAGCCCTCTCGTTGCATCACTGCAACGTTTTGATATTTGGAGAATTTTTTAATTGGCCGTTGAAACGAAATATCCGACGAGATCGTTTCTTCTTTCGTTTCTTTTTTGGTATTAAACGATCACGTGGTTCAGAGATCTTGTATACTATTTTTGGAGTTTCTTTGGATAAAGTTCGAACGATTCTTTGTCTTTTTTTGCTTCTTCGGAGTAAGAAAGCGAGACTGTGCCTCGTAAAACTCGGAGTGAAAAGTTGAGCGCCGATTTTGGATTCTTACGTACTTTCGTTAATGTAGAAATCAACGTACGTTTCTTCCGAAAAGGATAGCTTGTGTATAGTATAGTATACCGGATGACGAAGTGATGAGATATATTTAGAAGGTTGTACGAGTGTTTCTAATAAAAAATAGTATCTAAATGAAAGCTAACTTTGACTTTTACAGCTACATAAATCTATATGTACTTCCTAAGAAACGAGCACTCTACGCTTCAAAAATATTGCTAATGTCTTCGCGAAAAATAAAAAACATTACACATATATAGCACCCTTTTCAATTACCTTATACCTTCGCAATAAATCTCCTCCGTTTCCTTCAGAACCAGCATCTTCTAAAAAAAAAAAAAAAAAAAAAAAAAAAAAGGAAACAAAAATCGAAAGGAAAGTACTCTTTCCTTTATTTTCAATTTCCAACGAAATATTCTCCCTTCATCTGTCATAAAATCCTCGACAACTTTCATTTAGAAAAACCCGCAACGCAAGCACGATGTAAAAATAAAGCAGGGAAAAGGACAAGTCTCTTTGAGATTTCGTTCAACTATCGATCAGGAGGATCTTTTTTCGTTGACAGGGAAACGACTTTTCATCGTTGGGCGGACGATCGAAGGTCTGAAGAGGTGGATCGCATTTCGCGGCAAAGTGTCACGGATGGGAACGGGTTTTCGCGAGGAAAATCAGTTCGATCGGTTTACTCTCGAGCGGTCATCGTCGTGGACGCGTTTTTGATACGAACCATAACTGATATGGGAACAATCGGTTTACACAAATTTCAATATCGGTTCCGTGTAAACACGCGACTCGCCGCCGGCGAGTACGTCGCAGAACAGCAAAGCGAAATCGTCTCGGTTCGCGCGATCGAAATCGTTCCTGAAAACCGTTTCTCGATTCCTGACACGCGCGATTGTGATCGACGATAAACGGCCAGGTGAGTCTCGTGCAAAATGAAACGACGTAACGTCCAGCCGATTTAATTACCGGACAAACGCAACAAATGATGCCTGAATAATCTGAAAATGAATTTTTATTATCGAACACCGGTTGTCGATGAAAATCGGCTGTACGAACGAATGACGCGGCGCAACCTTTATCGCGGGACATTAATTTCCTTTCGCTGCGCGCAAAAATACCGAACCTTGGTAACTATGGTGGCTAACACCAGCGAGATTTGACACGATGATAAAATTCGCTGAATTCAATCGAAGTTTCACTGGTTTTCTAGGAAAAGTTATCGTTCGTATTAATAATTTGATTTAATCCTGGGGAGAACTCTATTTATTTTTGGTTTAAGTATTTTTTTTTTTTTTTTTTTGAAACAATAGCTTTCTATATTTATATGGACATTCCTGCGTAATAATTTAATAACTAACGATATTAGAGAATTTACAAGTTACCATTTTGTTTTTGTAATCGTTTGTCTAATAGTTTTATCGTGAAACTTTTGTTGCTATGCAAAAGAGTTTATTAATGTTCGTGGATTGTAACTTGTAATAGTCCCCTGAGAATATTTTACTTCAATTGTGCGAGAGAATCCCAGTAATCGAAGAAGACTAATCAAAGGCAATCCAATAATTGAATAAGTGAACTTAATCTCTAGTTATTGACGAATTATCTCTGACGAAGTACTGAAAAGTTATTGTAAGAAAATAACATTTGAGATAGAGAAGTTGAAATAATATTAGCCGTAAGAATTCGAATCGTAAAAGTTTCAAATATTACATTTAGTTACCAAGATTCAGCTTTTCAGATTAAAATTACTTTCCATCGATAATTGAATGATTCAAATGATCATGGTTTTATTTTAACTCGATACAGTGGCTACCGATATGTTACAGGTAAACATTACACTGCACAGCGAACACGTTTTAAATGAGATTTTCGTTCCCATTCTTCCCTACACTTTGCCAGATTTTTTACAAAAGAAGTACGACACGAAATAAAGTACGTCGTTCGAAAATGGAGTTATTACTCTCACGAAATATCTGTACATTTCAAAAAGATGATAATTTATCTCTTCTACGATCTTCGGACTTTTATGTGCCAGTTTCCTTCTCGTCTGTTTCAACAACAACAAAAACGAAGACTATTAGTGTTTCAAGGAAAAATTACAAGTTAAAAATGTTTCTTTCGTAGTAATTTCTTACCGATCCAAACACGCGATTAGATCGAAAATGAACCGAAGAACGTAGCAATGCCGAATCATCGTTATCAGCTCGTCAACAGCCACTGCATTAATTAGCCAAAATAGAACCACGTAAATCAGCGCGATCAAATTCATAAACCATTTTAAACTTCCCATATATCGGCAAACATTTACGAATTTATTCGCATAAAAATCGTCAACCCCACTCTTCATCTTATAAACTCATTTTTATTAACATTTCACAACGCACTGAAATCTCAAAAGACAACAAAACGATGTATTCCAAAGCTCACCATAGCTTACATCGTAAAAATATCGTGCATCGTCATTTCGGTTACACAAAACGATCGCGATCGCGATCTCGCGAAACGCGTGGCCTTGTGCACGCGTGCACGAATTTTCCAATGGCCTCGGTGTATCCTCTAAACACGCCTCTACGTGTGTAATCGTAACTCTATATGCTTCGCCTATGCGTTTGCAATAATGTACTATACGTAAGTATGCTTATGCCACTTATTTCCTGCCTGTCTCCTCGTGTACGTGTTATTCGCGCGCGCGCGTTTGTGTATGCGTGTGTGTGTGTATGCGCGTGTACACGTACACGTACGAACATGTACACTTGTGCCTGCACGCGCGTCTTCTACAGACGCCTGTATACGTATGATCGCATGTGTCTTTTTTTTTTCTTCTTCCACTCGTTTTTCCCGTTAATCATTAAAGCCTACTTTATGTTACAGTCGGTCGAGTGCGCCGGCAATCGTCAAAGTGTTTTCTTTTTTCCTTCCTCTTTCTCCCTCTTTCCTTTTATTCCGTCTCTCTTTCTGCCTCTAGTCACGTTACGCCGCGTTCGACGATTAATCGAGTCCGAGAAAAGCGAGAAAAGAAAAGCGTCCGAGTTTACCGGAGTTCCAAACCGATCGACAAACACTTGTGCATTTCGCGGACGAGCACGAGAAAATCATTCTTCGCGCGCCTTTTTGCTTTTCCGAAGGATCGTCGGTTTTCGAAATGGAGCTGCGATTTTGAGATTCAATATTTAATGGTCGTTCGAGAAATAGAAGCTCGTCGGGGAATATTTTTCTACGATATCGTGGACGTGGAACTTTTCAAAGTATATTCTCTGATCACCTTCTCGAAAATTGATTTTTTCGAAAGGTTAATTATTAATAAGTAGCTTGAGTTATTGGCTATTACGTTACTAAACTATATCAAATTACACGATATCATTGGAATAATTAAGTCGTTGAAGTAATCTTTTATTAGTTAAGAAATTCTATAAGATGAGAAATTAATTTATGAATTAGTATTCTACGGAACATTGACAGTTTACGATGTTTGTTAAAAATAGAGGTTTCTTCGAGAAAACAGGTATAACGTATACTTCTTGGTAAACGTGTGTTTTTCTTTTTCGTATCGTAGTAAAATGAATAAATTTCACACGATTCCTGCTTCTTTACGATAGTCACATACCGCAGCGTGAATTTTCAAACTATTTTTGTGACACTACAGGAAACAGAAAATTTTATGCTATTTTGTATTGATTTAAATTGAGATTATTCCAGACCTTCTGACTAACCCAAGATACTCGTTTGTATTTTCCTTCGTCAGTTAAATTTATATTCATTATTCACGATTTCTATATTTACTACACAATAAAATTTTCCTCTTAAAGAACTGCTAATATCCGTGAAAGGAATGTCAATTCAAAATTACTTAGCCTGCAAACGAAATAACAAAATTAGAAATATCTGATGCAGAGATATTAAAATTCAACGATGCCCTGCAGATTTCCTTCCTCAATTAACAATATAATAATATCGTAACCATAAAACAATTGATCTTAAATCAATGAGAGTTGAAAATTTCTTTTATCCTGTACACTACAAGTCTTGTTTTCATCTTTCTTTCACACTTTGTAAAACAATTTTCCTCCCAGATTAAAAAAAAGTTTCCGCAGAGAATTAATAATATTCTACTCGATCGAAGACGAAAGAATTGAACGACTATGGAATAATTTTCCAAGACATAGTAACTTTTTTACAAAATATCACCCAAATATGCGTTCCTACGAATAATTAGCAGAAGATCATTTTCCTGACGAACTAGGAAAAACTTGATGCTAAAAAGGCTGATAATATGCTATTTGATGCAGAGCTAAGAAATTGAACGAGTGTAGAATCGCACCGGATAACATTTATCGAGCCCTGGGTTACCGATATGGCGGAGAAAACATGAAAGTCGTGGAAAGCGAGTGTCGCGAAGTTCGACATAAAAATTCGCGGTCGCTAGCGGAAAAAAATAATTCGCCATATCCGCAATATTTCTATATGCGCCATTCGCGAGACGAGTAATCGGCAATGCGTGTCAGTGGCAGTCAACCACGTCTTTGTAATTTATTTAAAAATTTTCCACGAGTCAACTTAACGCTAAATCTACTAAATCGGTCGAAATCGTAGATATAGAATTTTTGGATTTCCCAATTACTAAAGTCGCGCAAGACACTTTTTATAATATTAACGTTTACTTTCATCGAGGCAAAGATTAGTCACGTTGAACGTGTTTAATTGAAGATCAGTAGTTCTAGCGTTAAAAGCGAATAGCGTTGTTCTCGAGCTGTATATCTAGAATACGCTCAAAATCTGTAATACGTCGAACGTTGCTCGACTTCGTTGCAGATGAAAATTAAATTCTCTCACAGTGCTAGGCTGTGCGTGTGTCGGAAAATTAATAATTAATGACGATAGTGGTGTCGTAATACTGAAAGGAAAATAACTGTGCGTGATTTAATATTTTATTTCTTCTCTGTTTCTTGTTTCTTCTTTGCGGAAATTGACGTAACACGCTTAAATAATTTAATTAAGTTAAGAAATTATACACACGGTTTAATTTGTCGTTGATGAGACTATTTTTTTGATGAATATTTATTTTTGCCGAGAAAAATTAAATAAGTCCACAGTGGAGAGTAAAAGTTGTTCAAATCGAACTTTTCCGAAAGAGAAAGTCGACGACGAGCTTTTTCGATTCCAGAATTTTTACGTACTAATACTTTAAATCACCAGGAATTAGCTTGAGATAAATTTAATTCGCATTAATTGAAACTTAATTTAACTTTGAAGTGACTTAAAATTAACACAGATTATGCTTCTTGCATTAATAAGTTAATAAATCCGAAAGGAATACGATCTACACCATGTTTTCTCTGTTTTTTCTTTCCAAATCGTCGCACAAATCATACGAACGAATTATAGTTTAACGACTAATGTTCAGAAAGAAATATTTTACTTAATATATATATGTAGAAACATAAATCAGTCTTGATATTATTATGCAAGAAGTAAAAACTAACAGTTGGAAAGAAATAATCAAGTATAGTTAAAATACGGATATAAAATTTGGAATATTGTCATATCACTTGCCAATCTCATTTATTTACGTCTTCGAACATCTACCACTGAACGAATGAAACGATTTCAAAGAACGTTATTATCGACTCTAAAAAGAGGGGAAGAAAAGAGATCGTAATTGAGCAGATAGTTTCTATTACCAAAAGGAAAATGTACGTGGATTCATTGATGAGGTAAAAAGAAGTCCATCGTTCGTCGTATCTGCAATTTGACCTGTCAAGCTACGCACGAGTTTGCTAATTAAGAATTCATCGAGCAGATGGAACGAGCGATCTAAAGGTAAAAAATACAGTAGTTTTGTACGAATGACATCGTAATGATCCTCCAATTGGAATAAATAGTTTTCGTTTCATTTTTTCTTTATTTTTGTCTTTTTCATCGATATTTCGCTTTTCGTCGAACGATCTATACGGCTGTCGATCGTAAATCTATGATCTCGAGTGGCCTTTAAACCTTAGTATAAGTACAGTACGTGGTTCACGAAAATATTTAAACACTTAAAGAAACTTTTTGTGAATATATTATGTGCATCGTACGAAACATTTTGAAATTGTAAATTTTGATAAGATACGAGTATCGTGGAGTGTCTGTATGGTCGATTATTCCGGTTATTCGTTATTAAATAGCAAATTTTTATGCGAATTTATGTGTTTATGAACATGACTAATATTTGGATATTCTATATATCTTTGTACATCGTATGAATTCTCTGCCTTTTTGCGTTAAGTGCATAAAAATCCGCGATCTATTCGTTATATCGATAAACCGCAATATTCAGGTCAAAATTAATTAGAAATTTGTAAGAAAAAAGTTGCAACTACAAGTTTAAACTATCCCGTTTTTTTCTTGTTGATGTAATTTTTCACATATTTGTATACTACCAAATACGATCATGTAAGTGGAAATAGACCTTTATCGAAATTTCAAATGGTTAAGAAAATATATATTTCTCGTGGGGCCATTTTTATCGTTAATTATATGTTCGAGACATTCGTTATTCATACTGTATATCGTTTTCGTTTTTTTCTAACTGCGTATTTACAGGCACGAAAATAGTGAAATTTCAAAAAGTTTCGTACGATAGATACGATATAATTATAAAAATTTTCTATAATAAGTGTCCAAATAGCTTCACGAATATCTTTCAAACGTGAGTTTCTCGTTTGGAAAGTATCTATTCGACTTTTCTAATGTTTGTTCCGTGACGATTTATTGCTTTTTTCAGTTCTGCAGCTTATTCCTTTTTGCTTCTTCTGTTCATCGTATTGATTCCCGCGATATCTCACGCGATGTATCAATCGCGAACTACGCTATTACGTCCGTCAAACGAATTGTAATACTTGTGTTAAACAAGATTTATCGGAACGATACGCAGAACTAATCCGGACGATCAACTATCCGGTTATAGTTGATGTACTATTCACATGAACGATTTATAGACGATGGAGCGTAGAGACAAGTCATATATTGTTTTGATCGCAAATAAAAGATAGTAATAAACTGAAATTGGATAAGTTTAAACGTAATAAGGCGTTTAACTCTGTTCAAGATTTTCTTTTTTAAACGGAAGCGTACCTTACCATTTTCACAGAAATAGATTCTTTCTCGTCGTCTCTTTTTAAGTAAGACGCTCGACAAATAAATGCATCTCTGATTTCTTCGTTATTACACTACTTTTAAAAATATCCTAATGCTTTATAATTAAACAGAAAACAGTTTGAGCTAGTTTTATTTTCAAACTTAGTTTGAAAAATGAAGGGACGAAACCAAACACGAATGAAATTATAACAGAACGATACAAACGCGTTTGAAATTAGAGTTTCATTTTGTCAATCTGCTCTTCGATTAATAGCACTGCGTGGCTGAATGCAAAACCAACAGCTTCTATATTTTGCCTAACATTTTAAGACTCGAATATAATTAATCGTTCCTAGTATTACGTTAACCAGCAGTATAATATCAACATACGATTTTTATCTAACGAAGATATACCGTAGTTTTCTAAGCCAGCCTATTAAAATATGAGACAGTAACTACTGTTTAATTGTGCCCAACGCAGCTTGACTTCGACGATCAGACGAGAATCGCGGCGTTAACAGAAACGAACGTTCGAATTAATTTATAGTTACCGCTAAATTAATCCGTACTAAATTAGTTAATCTGTAATTAATTCCAGAAACGACAAGGAACGGTAGGGAAAAAGGAATGGCAAGGTTCGAAATAAGAGAAAATAAATGACGATTTAAATGTACACAACGAACAAAGATATGTCGTGTTTGAAAATAGGCATTCGTATATTTTAATAACGTATGTATAAGTAAACGTAATAGTATATCGTAAATAATAATAATAATAATAATAATAATAATAATAATAACTAATAATAATAATAATAATTAATAGTAATAATATTATAATAATAATTAATTAATAATAATAATATTGTTAGAATAACAAAATAAATTCTAAGTAACATAACTATACCGCTTAAGGATGATGAAAAATCAATAATATAGTTCTAATTAAAAGAGAAACAAAGCACCGTCATCACATCGGGGTGGCTTCGGTTCGAGACACGTACCAAACGCGTTACCCCCAAGGAACTTTAGTCCGGAAAAAAACATTAATTAATCGCGTTAATCGTTTTATAGGTTTCACATGTATGTCTGTGTATTGTACGTATATATATTTATATATATATACACACACATACACACATATATATACGTATATTTATGTATATATAGATATATACGTATACACGTCTAGAATAGGTACCTAAATAATTATTATCGTACATGCAACGCCCTTGTTCTCACTCCTGTCTCTCCCCTAATCCTATAATTAAATCAATCTTTCTCATCAAGTATACACGCAGGATCGTTCCGCGCAAAAATCCTTTCTTTTTTTCTATGTTTTCTTCGTTACGTTATTTTCCATGCACACACCTACGCACATACGGTCACACACGCACTTCATACACGTCGTATCCACGTATCCTGGCCCACCCACACACTGGAACACGCGCGTCACATCCGGTCGGTACTAATAAAATCCTATTAACGTCTTGTACTTCGTAAAAAGTGCTTGCCAATTACGCGTCCTCGTGTTGTATCTTTCGTAGTTAATCCGTGTACATACGTCTATAAATATATATATATATATTTATATATATATATATTGTATTATTATAGCTTTCCTTCGTTTAGTATACGCGTACTATTTATTATATCGTGTCTAATAAGTATGTGTGTATTTTATATATTTCTTATATGTATATGTATATATATATGTATATGTATGTATATATTATGTGTTTTCCGTTTTCTGTATGTTCAATGTAATTTGTGTTTCTCGTATGTATCTTGTCGGAACAACCACGACACGGTTATCTAAAACTCTTTGTAACTCTTTTAATACTGTCAATACCATCCGCTAAATGATAATTAAGGGAAATCAGCACGAGAAATGATAGAATTACGGTGGTCGCCTACACGACCCTCCGATATTCTCATCTTTGCACGTTCGTCGATTGCCTGTTTAATATACGACTAAAAGCGGCACGGCAATTAAACCGATTCTTCTCTCGATTAATTTTTCCATTAAATATCCGATTTTATATCCGATATACGTATTATATACCTGATAAATCTAGTAAAGATAATAACCACCGATTTCTCTCGATAATTCTCTAACGCGTAACATTCTTCGCAATTACATTACTAATATATAGAAATCAGCAAATCGGCAAACTCTCTCGATAATCATATTTCTAACAAACACCAACGAAACAATTTTTTCAACGGTTTTTTCAAGAGAATTCGTAACTTCTCCCTTATCAGATCGACTGGTGAAATGGTTAATCCATTGAAAAGGACGATCACCGACCAGTCGAAACGAAACGAACCGGACGAGATTCGATTGGTAAGCGTCCAGCAAAGTCGATTTCCGCTGGCTACGATCGTTTTAACGCGCGTTCGCAAAAAAAAAAAAAAAAGAAAAAAAGAGAAAGAATATAGAGAATAGAGAGTCCACCCCGTTAACAAACGGTAAGCTGCCTTCAACAGGAACTCTAATTAGGAATTAAATCTAATCGGATATGTGTATGTGTGTATTCCAACGTGACATCCCCTGGCAAGAGATACAGGCGAGATATGCTACGGCGTTACCTTCTATTTACAAATCGATCCTAATACAATTTCTACGCTAGAAAACGCTACGAAAGTACAAGTTAAGAATCTTCGCCAAACGTACTGATCAGTGTTACGCGAGGTAAACTTAACTTAATAATGTGTCACAACGTTCGTGGACGGAAAGGGTTCGTGTCCCCCCTCGCACATCTTTTTATTTTACAGACAAGATCGTAGAACGAGAGTTTGGGAAATTATGTGTAAGCTGTCATCGAACATCTACTCTTCGCCTTTGCACACATCGAGCCAAGAAATAATTAACTTGGGAGACGTTACATTTTCTTTGTGATTTATGTTCTCATCACCGTTCGAAGGGTTGTTTGATATTAAATGGAAAGGAACGAACGAAATAGTACACGATCAATTTTTAAACACAGGTTGTTTGCAGATCTATGAGATGTTTTAACATGTTCGATTCAGTAGCCATCAATTTGGCAAATAGATCTTGTAACTTTTCAATTATTTATATTTTCATCGTTTCAAGGATCGTTGACTGCTGAGAAGTATTTAAAAAAAGTTAAAAGATCGTTTGCCACTATTCCGATAAGTTTCAAACGTCAAGAATAAATCGTCCGTAGTTTTACTCAAATTCCTTTAACTAAAGCGCGATAAAGAAAACTGGAAAAAAGTGAATCGCACAAAAATCAATTCGATCCTATAAAGACGACGTTTCAATCGTCGATATTAAAATCCAATTAATCGATATTGCGATCAAAGTATTGAAATTTCGCTTTAAGCAAGGGAATTTTAATATCAAAAATAAACATCGATAGATTCCAAATTTACTATCGATGATCTTAAGTACATTGACGAACAAGACTCGTTATGTAGGTGCAAAGGTATTGGCCAGGTGTGAGAATATTTGTCAAAAATTATACGTTTGTAATATTGTTGATGAAGGCCATGTGCGAGGGGAAGAGTTAAAGCAAGATAAAACGAAGAAGAACGAAACGCGCCTAGATAAATGTTAAACAGCAACGTTTCAGGCTCCGCGTCGGATTTTGGACATCTCGAACGTTCACTTACGCGCTATCTACAAACGATAGGACGTTTACATTTAGTTACGCTATTAAGTACGATCTATCGCCTATATATTATATACAATTGAGTTAGAACGAGTCTTTAGGAACTTCAAAACAGAAACTCGAGAGCTACTTCGCCGAACTAAGAGCTAAGGGATTCCAAGATCTTTAGGAGCCGAATCGAAGCTTTCCCCTCTTCTTTAAGTGTCCAGTCTTGCATCTTAAAGAACCACAACGAAAAATTTCTTACTTCCATTCGCAAAAATAATAATAATCGACCCTTCGTCAAGGTTTCTATGTAAGGATAATCAAACAAAGTAATAATAAAATAAAAGTAATAATAATAAAACCAACGTGCTTCGTCGCCTATTTAGAGAATTCGTTCCCCAAGATGCAACGTAACTTATACGCAAGTAGAGTACGGATATTTATGCGTTTATAGAAAATTTAAGTAAAATAAGACGCAGAAACGTATGAAATATTCGAAGTGAGATATTCGTTAGGATATTCGATAAGCGAAACGAAACATTATATAGATCCTACCTTTTTTTTTTTTTCATCGTATTTATAAAAATATCGTTTTGCACAAACATCCATAGTCTATCTATGATATGATATAACCTATAATATACAGCATCGGTCAGAGTTGCGTTTCCTTTCTTCTTTCTTTCTTTTTTCTTTTTTTTTTTTTCGTTTTCTTTTATTCACCTTTTCAGTATTTTTGGCGAACGATTATTAAACTAAACATTAACAAGAGGATCTAAGTATCTAGGTGGAATACTTATATCGCTTACGTTCATTTTCTACTATCGTATATACATATAGAGGGACCGGTGTACGATAGAATTCGAGGCACGTGCAGTTTTCACGACGATGACGAAGATGAGATCGAAAATCGAATGGTCTTCGCGAGGTTCGCGGTTAGAATTCGTTCTCGTACCGCATGTTGCTTCGTTTCGCGAGTCTCGAAGACAAAGAGGTTGAAAGGGGTGGCGTTGCGTCTCGGCGAAAATGTGGACGTTCGTGTCAAAAAATGCTCGGATAATAACGTAATAAATTATCGTTTAAATAAAAGAGTAATACGAAATACAAGTAGAAATATTCCACTTCCAGAATAATAAATGCCCCTCGACGAAACAAACGAAAATTAAACGTAGATAACATAGTTATTGAAGGGAAATATAAAGATACGTACGTGGAAAATAAGGAAATACGATATAACGGACGACGGGTGAGTCTCGTAAAAATTTCTAGATTTTTAACAACGTTCGATAAATTGCTCGAATAATTTATCAAATTATATTGCACATTTTTTGAAGTACAAATTACAGAGCTTGAAAAGCTTCCTTGTCGATATTTCAACGATTTAACTTCTAAAATATTCGTAATCGAAGAACAAAATTCTCTGATTAACCTTTAAATACGCTAAACAAATTGGGAGAGATTATATACTTGCTTTAAGAAAACGATTATCTCTAGAAAAAAATCATCCTAGTTTTACGTAAATCTAAATAACTTTTGTACTATAATAATTCGTTTTAATTTCTCACTTTCAAATAGTAGAAACAACAAATTAGGAACGAAGCGAAGAGAAAGATTTCACATTTGCGTAGTTATTTCTTTCGTATTCACTCGATTAAAACGACTTTTAAGATTCTTTCTGTCGTTGTTTGTTCCTCGGAGCTTCTATACTTGCGCGCTTACTTTCCACTATCCTTAAATCGAATCATTAATTAATCCAAATGTATAAAACCAATGCCTATAATTTTAAGTAGAATTATTTCCGTCGAATCTTCTCGACAATTAACAACAAAACATTTAGAAACCTACTATCGAGCCTCTAAACCTTCTACAATAAATACAACTACCCTTTCCCGGTTTAAACGTCCTGTCTACGACGTCGAAACCGAAGAAAACCGAAGTTCTATGATTTTTCAAAAAACACGAAGAACTTCAAATATTTCAACGTACGCAAATGTATTTCACAAGTTGTTGCAACTCAAAATAATTCAGTTCTGCGTTAGAAGAGCGTAAAAATCGACCAAGTAGAATTTCAAGGGCTAAGAATGAAAGATTACGGAGATAATATTTGTCCATTACTTCGTAGAGTCTGTTCCCCGCGTCAATATTATGTGTTTAGAAAGTAATTGGTTTCTAAGTTTCCAAACACTTGTTCACTTTTCCTGAAAGTTTGAGTCGTGTGTCTCTTACGAAGTACATGCGCGATATTTTGAAAAATGAAACGATACAAGATACTAGCGACAGACAAATACGAATACCTCCCCCGAAAATTCGTACCTATCGAACCAAATACAAAAGATTGCGCTCCCTAAACCAAACACAGAAGATCTTCCGATCGAGGAGACGAGAACGTCAAATGGATCAATCAGCAAGAGAAAAAAAAACAAACAAAAAAAAAAGAATAAACAAAGCAAATAATAATCTAGAGGAAAATTGGGCGAATTCTGAACGAATTCTTTGATAGGTTTGGTCCGATAAAATTGAGAAAGCTGTTCGCGCGATGGGGATCTTAATGGTCGCGAGAGTGCGGAAGTCGAGGCCGCGATCAGTCGATTCGATGCACGCGGCAACCATCGGGATGACCTAAAACCTACGTTAATTGGAACTTTACTAATTGATTGTACTCTACGTCAGCGGTGCGCGGCGTTCATTAATTCTCTTCTCGATTGCACTTTACTGGGCGATCGTTGTTCCGCGTTTCGCGGCGTAATTGCGACCTCGAACGTGTCCGTGCACCCATCAAGGGAAAACTGGCGCCCTGTGCGTGCGTGTAAATAGGACGACGTCGACGACGACAAAGATGGCGTTCGAATTACGCCAGCAGTTAGCGACAGCCAGATCCTTGAAATCGTTCAGCGTCAGCGATCAGGGTTCGAACACGGATTAAAAGATCGTTTTCTCCTCGCGATACAATTAACGGCTCTTCGATACCGAACAGATTAGTCTTCTCTTTCACCTGGCTTCACCTCGTGCTCGTCCCTGCTCGAATGGCCACGATGATTATCCGGAATCGTGGCCCGCGATCGCTCTCCGTAAATTGGTAATTGAGTCGAGGAGACGATACGTCGCGTCGCGTCGTCGAGAATCACCAACGCGTGAAAATGAAACGCGCCGCGATAAACGAACGAGAGAGTGGCTCTCTTAGGGAAAACGTGGAAAACGATCGGCCGTTTCTGCTTTTTTTTCTTTTTTTTTTTTTACATGTACGTTTGTGTGTGTGTGTGCGTAGAAGTACATATGGAAGTTTCCGCTATCTTTCTTTCTTTCATTCGGAGAATCGCAATTAACGAGGTATAATTCTTCGCGCGATGGGATGTTGGAAATACATAACGCTCGAGAGGCTGAGTACTCTTGATCGACAAACAGACCGTTTTTTAATCTATAGAATCTTTGCAATCGATTTGGTATCGGGTTAAGTTACTTGGACCAAATGTACGATGTTTCAAAGAAACTATCTCTGATTAGAGATTTATTTGGAAAATACGTTTCGTACGCGCTAATTTTCCTCGAGACCGTTAATGGAGTTACTCGACAGTTATTAATACCATGAAGCAGTTTTTATCACGTTTATCAGATATTTTAACATGCATGCATATAAACGGCGTTTTGATCGATTACTTACTGAATGATTCAATAAATAATAACAGATATCCAATCTAATTACCGTTTCCAATTTATGACGTAGAAATTATTGAATTAATTTGCAAAACTACGTTCATGCTCGTCAGCATGTTTATCTGTTTGCAATTGCTAAAATTATATCGATATAATTAATCAGTAATTAATAGCGGGACAAAAATACATAATTCCATTGAACAAGAGTACCGAACGTTCTGCAATGAGGTAACCAAAAGATAATATTCAACGCATCTCTGCTCCCAAATTTACACAAAATTATACGCAGGACATGTACATACACGAACAAGGTGTCTATGTTATCAAGAGATCTAAAAAGTAGCTATACAAATCTAAATAATCATACGTTTAAATTAAAGAGATATCGTGCGATGAAATTTTCATGTGGAAAAAGAAGATTTTATGGCTGTTTCACACAAAAAGAAACGAAAATATACGGTCATGAATTTTACATCGAACAGCAAGTAAATTTGTATTCTAGAACTTGTGCTCTTTAATTTTTGAAACAGCTATCTAAATTTATGGGGAAATGTAACGTCCGTGGTATCGTAAAATACGTCTGATCACAGGCGATCCGTTTCCCCTTACGCTTACAATGTCCTCCCTTTCTTTGCGTTCCGCATGCACAGGACAATTACCCTTCCCTACTTTGCGTACGTCATTCCAACAATTGTCCCACGTAAAAGTTGCACGGTCAGATGTGCAAACCTAGCGGAAATTTCATCTAAATTCTCAACTGTTATCTGTATTTTTTACTATTACGTCTCCTTAAGTGCAAATTATTCTTTCTACGCGCTAACGATTTTCTTACACCGCATACGTATTCGTGACAATTTATGACCACGCTTAATGAATGACTTCGTATAAGTGACAGGAACAAATAAAGTTTTAACGACGGCGAAGGAAACTCTTTGGTACTCGTTACATAATATTAGACTCTTGAGAAAGTTACGCGTAAAAAAGAGTTCGTTTTTTCTTTAATGGGTTCAATTGAAAAGAACTATAACTTAAGAAATCACGGCTTTTAGAATAACTAGGAAATTTATAGTCAGCCAAGCTTCGCCGGGTAATTCATTTTTGAAATAGAATTCTGAATGAATATCGACTTAGAAAACGATAATGTCAAACAAAATATAAAAATCATTACATACGCTATCAAATATCTGTAAATTTCATTGAACTCATCCACGTTTGATCATCGGAAATCATCTTTCGGCATTTCCATCGCTACCGTCGATAGAGATTTTTAAGCGTAGAAAATTCAGTTAACTTTTTCACTGCCACATCGTTCACATTTGTGTAACGAACAAATTTTTCTACAAGTTTCGTCATCGAATTTACCTTCCACGAATAATTTCGAAAATACGTTTCTTTCCTCGTGAGTCAACGATGGCTCGTGATAATCAGTGGAAATAGAACTTTCATTGCTCAAATAAAAATACCCCTCGCTATATTATTCAAGCGAAGTTTTCACGTGTAATTGGAGCGATCTAGAACGAAGTGTCACAAATCTGACAGAGATTCGGTAGTAACGTTATTTTTCTCCAGTCGAAGATATCTATTTTTACGAATTTAACATTTCGCTAATAATAGCTTAAAAACTTACTTTATTCTAATTAAAAGACACATTAATCCTCGATTATTAATCCTCAGATCGTAGATCATAGGTGATTCACTTGACTTTTAATCTTTCGTAATTTTAGATATAATTCTATACATTGATTCGTATTCTATGTTTTACATAATAAAGATAACGAGATGTATCTGCGATATAAGATATGGAATTTAAGTAAAAATTTAAATTACGTAGTTCAACTGAAATATAACTTAAATCGCTGTGTGCCAATGGTCATTAATCTTAGAATACAGTGACTACGAGAACTATTTGCAAAACCATTGTATTTATCACAGCATTTGCAAACTAAAATAACAAAATTAATTAAGTCCACGTATACTAAATTTCGTATGATTTAGCGTATCATTTTCATATTATTACAACATTTTGATACTACGACAATGAAATTTACATAAAACAGAATATAGAAACCTGGTGTAACAGATGTAAAACTTGATAAAGGAAAGTTTCAATGGAAAATAAGGATACGAGCAAATACTCTTTTGTAGCCACTATATATCGCATACTCGAGACATAAAATTTCAATGAACGTTAAATAGGCAAAAAATGAATTAAACCCAAATCGTTCCAAGATCACCTACGATCTAATCACGCCGAATTAACGATTAAACGTAATAAAAACAAAAAACAACGTTAGCATTATATCGATCAAAACTCCACATTAATACATACATCTGTTTTATCGAATTGCAAATTCGTGTGATTCGCACACTCGAAATTAGTCAGCCAGCCTCTAACAAGTGTTGACTGCAAAATTCGTAATTTCCACGATTCAACGTGACAACCCCTAGTGGTATCGCGAGCGAGGGAAAAATTCGCGACGCGGTTCGCACGCAAAATTGAGCGTCACTGTCCAATTTACGATTTATCTGTCGTGACGTGCACGCTGTACATACATGCATGCATGCATGCTCGCTCGGTGGCTCGCGAGCGCGATAACGCAGCGCGCAGTTGGGTCGATGCATTATGCAGTTTTCCGTGCGTTCATTATATTTTTAGACCTTTACGATTGCAAGGTTACGCTCGTAACGGCCGGCTCTTCTCGTTAATTGCGATTTTTCCGCGGCAATCGCCCGCTAACCGGATAAGGATTCCGCTCCTACGAAACGTTCGCCTCGCATCGTACAGACCAATTTCTCTCTCTCTCTCTCTCTCTCTCTTTCTCCCTTGTTCGCGTTCTCTTTCGCTCGAGATCGTTTCGCAAGATCGAACGACTCTGTTCTTCGTTGACAATATCGATCGTTTTCTGGCTTTTCTCGTTCGACGTTCGTCGAATTTTTCTCCGATATCGAGAAACTCATTGACCGATTTTTGGGGGAATTTCTTTCTTTTTTTATTGCAGAATCGAGTTCGTTGTAGCTGTTTAACTTCTGGCTTGTTTGTTTGAGCTTCTGTTTGATCGAAGCTTCTTTCTTTGTTGCCGTTGAAATTGGAGTTTACGTTAGTTACTGCGTATCACGAAGAAGAAGGAAGCTTCTTGAAACTGTTGTTCGATTTTGTGAACTATAATTTTTACGCAAACGTTTTTGAAATAAGGAACAAGAAGCCTATTATCGATGGAAAAATACTTGATCGTTGGAACGAACGAAGAGATCGTAATGAAGCAATACAGAATTAATATACAAAGTGCCTTGTAAGATTCTTATACGATTCTTTACGGAAACGTGAACGTAAAAGGAAGAAAGTTCGTTTAAATGAATCATGGTTCTTTGAAAGAATCGATTTTACTTCTGAATAATGACTTGCAATTAGACATCCCTTGTCATCTAAAGAAGCACAACCCAAATAAGAAACGTAGATAGAAAATACCAAAACGAAGGCCTAGATTTAGCATTAGAAATATCACTTGGATACTTTTGTCCAATTGAGTTATTGTTTCCACGCGAAAAGTTGCTATCTTGATTCATAAATACGTTTATCCGCAAGTCTTTAAATTCAGGGATGAGGGAGCGCTGTTTTAATGTTCCGTTTGAGCTAATGTAAAACTGTAAGTGTTTCTTTATAATCGTTTCTTATGTTTACTAAAGAAAAAACTTTTTGGCTATTGTTTAAATAAAATACAGCACATCCCACTTAATTATACTACACTTTGCAAGGCGTCTTGTATAATAATTCGCACTGTCACGATAAAAAAAAAAAAACTTGATAGTTTTGTCACAGAGAAGCAAAGTACTTGAAACAATTCGCACATTATTTTGCAAGTTATCAAAGATATCCTTCGACGGTCTACGTGTTCCCTGTTCGACAAATGTTTCCAGGAATTGTCTCTGACGGTTAATCGATGCTCGTTATAAATTGATCGAGCGTTTTGTGTCGAGTCGATCGAATTCGATTGGTCGTAGGGTTTGGGACGAGCCGGGTGCATCGCTGAAAATTAAAGCTCGATTAAACGCAGAATCACGCGCGGTTTAAACGTCGATCTGGCTTATCAGGAACGATCAGGATTCGCGGAAAATGCGAGGTGAGAGCGAACGTTCGATGCCATCGCGCGGAAACTTACGTGACAACGCAAATACGAAAAAGAGAGCTACGTAAATTCGGTAAAACGCTTGTTCCACGGTGACATTTTTAAGAATAACGAGCCTGAAAAATTCTATTTATTTCTTAGTCGAGAAATTACTCTTCTTCGTTTCTCTCTCGTACATTTCTTTGACGCAATTGCTTGAAATCTCGCGTGAATTTTCTTATCGAACATGGTGGATCCATGCGTGAAACGGTCTAAGTTGGAACGATCTAACTGTGAGTTGATGATTCATATAACGATAAATTTTGTTGGGAAGGTTATTCGATAAACTTATTGGTTGCATAAGTCGTCGCAAATTATAAAGATTGATAAAGATTCTGTCTCGATCGGATGAAAAATTGTACTGCGACGCATGTGTATGTTTAGATTTCACACAATTTATCTAAGCTTCGCCGCGTTCTACATTACGACTACCTCTTGGTATCGAGACTTGTATCGAATCGATAGATATTCACTCTTGTATTTTGCTTTTCATCGTTTGGGATAGTAGATAGGTATTTGTCAATTGTTTTTGGTCGAGAGAAAAATCGTTCTATTTTGAAAAATTAATATTTAAAATTAGCATTTAAAGTGAAAAATAAATAATAATTTCGTCCTACACTTATTATTTTCAGATATGTCACGTCATTCTATATATATAATTTTTCAAACTATTGGAAGAAAAATGGAAACAGTAAAAATCGAGAATATCTAAAAAAAAAAGCTTATCAATTTTGGACACGAATGAACATATATGATTTTTGCGTTTATAGGAAATTCCTGTGAATCAACAAAATCAAAACATCGGCAATTTTGTCAATTTCTCCAACCTAACGAACATTGCCAACACGATTCTTTATTAAACGATCCGTAGGACACGTTCTATTCTTGTCGACAAATTATTAGTACAATTGCCGTAAGTTAATTAATGATACCAAACTAATCCGATTATAGAGAATTTTATTTTAACTCGACAAACACCGATTCCTTTTATTAGTCGAAATTTCACGTACAATTCAATGTCCAAGAGTTTTTTTTTTTTCAATTTTCGATATTAATACTTTTAATGCAATGCGTACAATTTGATTTTCTATGCGAATAAAAACTAAAATAGTATTTTTAAATAGAACGATCGCTCGATCAACTGAAACGAATCACAATGCACATTATCTCCGAATATGATATTCGTATAAATACAACAAATCAAATATGTACTCTTTTCAAGTTCTCTATTTCTCGATTATTCCTTTTTAATTGTTTAGATCCATTGAAATTCCTCCTTTTACGCTCGACTTATATTCGTAATAATAAGCGTCATAAATACGAAAGAATCTTATTGTTCGATTAGTCCTTTTGAAATGCTTGGAATGAAATTCTTTGCCTACTTTTTCGCTCGTATGAAAACAAATGCATACCGAGTGGCAAAGCGAAATAGAACGAAATGCTGATTGCTTGTGAAAAAGTATTAAGTACTGTACCAGTTGTAGTAGCATTGGCAAAATTGCAAATAGGTCGGAATGCTACCGACAACAAGCCGCGTTTTAATGGTTCATAATTTCTTGGTGATCGTGTATTTATTCGTCGTTTGTTAAATTACGCGAAATTTATTCCTCGAAGGGTATTTAGCCCGATAAATACGTAATTCCCCTATATTACCCGAACGTGTAAGGATTTCATAAATTTTAACGAAACGAACAGGTTGAATCAATTGCGATCGTTAAGGTAAAAATTCGCGAGTTTCACTGAGGGGGGAAAGGGTTTACGAAACTCTATTTGGAATGATTCGCAGAGATAACAATAGATTATCCTTTAGTAAGTATGGATAATGCGAGTGAAAATCACATTTGAAAAAGAAACATCATTTTTCATGTTGTAATTGAATATAAATGGCAAAGCAATAACATTTAACTCTCTCCTTCTAGTTATTTACGTGAAAGCTTGTATGGGTATGTTTCGAGCAAGAAGTTCCGAGAATTTAATTTCATAATACAAAAGATAATAATTGCAGCATTTAAATTCGGAAGAATGAGCAAAATTGGAAATAAATTCCATCGAAATGTAATCGAAATATCGCGAAGTAGCTAATATTTGAAAAAGCATTCGAAATTCGTGTTATTGATTTTCAATTATAGGAATAAAGCGCGTAAAAAGTTAATCAAACTATAACCGATCGATGTTATAATTTCATTTTGAAAAATTCAATATCCATCAAAAATTTCAGCAAGATATTCATACGAATTATGATGTCACCGAAGAAACGAGTGTGAAGAAATCAATGGTAATTTCATATTTTAATTACTCTCTATCGAAGCAAGTATTTCTAGAGTACCAACGCGAGGAATCAGAACTGGTTTCTCCAATGCAGTAACATTTCCAAACAAAAACAACAGCATACGTGGGAAGCGTTCGGACGTAAACTTCGTCAAACTGGATGCAAAGATGACAACCAGCTCACGCACACTCGCCGGTAAAGCTCCATGATCGACGTACCGAGCTTTTTACGCGGCTGTCAATCATCGAACAAACGTCGATACTTCGATTAAAAACGTAGCCAGAATAGAAAGGCAAATTAAAAGAGTAAAAAGAAAAAAGAAAAATAAAAGGGAACAGGGGAAAAAAGAAGCGAAGAAAGACTCGCGTCAAAGTGTTGCAAAAAGTGGAAGCGAATCGTTTCCAGTTTACAAGCTTGAAACTCCCTAATCCCTTCTGGAATCAGATCTGGCGGCCAGCCAGGAAACCAAATGGAGAAAAGGGAAAGAAAAATAACAAGAGACCCGGGAGTAGAATTAAACGCGAGGAAAGGATTCGAGAGGATTCGAAATGAAACGCATTAACTTTTGATCCCTCGTCGTAACCGCAACGAGGACGAGCCGAGGTCTGGTGACGGGATTAATATTCACGTTTCGTCTGTGACGACACCGAAATCGTGCACGGCGAGCCTTTCGATTAATCGATAGCGACCAGAGGTCCCGTGGTCGAGTCCTTCGTTGCAGTACCACGGGCCTCCGCACACGGAACACTATGAATATTTCACGGATCGATCGATTACCAGGGACTCCGTTCGCGAGGGTCTCTTGCGAGGAGCAGGAGGACGGTGGTGGAAAGTAGCCGGCTACTAAATATACAATGCGTCCGAGGAAAAAAACGGAGTTCGTCCTGCACGACTGCATCGACCGCAATTGCGTTCCAAATGTCGAACGATCGAAACGAACGTTTCGATGAAACCCCTGCCGCGCCTCCACCCCTTCTCAAGATTCCTAGAATCGTTTTTTTCTTCCATCTAGAATCAAGAGCGCAACTGGCGAGTTACGCGTAGGATGAGTCACGCGATTCGAACGATTAAACGATTACGTACATTGTTACAAAGCAGGGAAGTAAAGAAGTATGGAAAAAGAATCGTGGAAATTATCGTCGGTTTCGTAGAAGAGCGTAACGCGATAAAAATAAATTCTTCGAGGAATTAGTTTGAAATAGGAAGTTCGAAATAGAAGGTTACTAATTGTACGATTGTTTAGTAATAGGCAAATTTGTTTCCATTTACAATTTAGATAATATTTTCTTCAATTTTCAAAGTTTCCTATTGACAAACAAACGAAATAATATTTGCGAATTTCTGATTGTTCTTAGCCTCTTAGTGTTTCTAATTATTCAGGAGAATACGTATAATTGGCCCGATAAAGAATCACCTAGTAACTTCAAATTGAGCGTAAGAATGTCAGATAGCGTAACGTGCATTATAGATACTTTCGTAAATTTCTGTTATCATGTGTACACGTGTATTTCTTTTTTCGGATACCAAGGAAAGGAAATTGACGATTCCAGCTTTGTACGTATAATTTTAACGATGTTGACTCGTTACCTCGAATTCTTAATTTACTACGTGAAGAGTTCACTGCAGCGAGGAGGCAACTCCTAACATTTAATTTCTATTTATTAGAAAGAAAGAAAAGTATAGAAAATAACGAATATAAATAATAAAGAATATTAGTCGTCTATTAATTTACAGAAAATCAGATTTCCGAAAATCCATGCGATTTTCATTGATCTTTGTTGATTTATTCAAATTACTGGAAAAATGATGCTCTACCTCCTTATTACTGCAGACCCTTCAAATATAGATCAATAATTTACCAAAGCTATATCGCCATCGCTCGTTACACTCCAACACCCGCTAATTACCTTATCTAAACTAATAGGAAAACAAAAATAAGCAGCTGAAATACTGGTTCTCGTATCACCCGAACGCTCGTGAGAAACGCGAGGTCATCGTGCATCGCGCTGACCGCAATGCAACGCTTGCTTCATACGTTTTGTACGAACAGAAACGATGCACTAACGCGTGTAAGCGCGGAACAAACGAATTTACGACGATTTTTTGGAAGCAGAAAATTGTCAAATCGTGGAGAAAGGTCATCGTTTATGAGATGCACCGTGAAAAGGCGACTCGGGTTATCCTGTGCAGGACGTTTCTGCCGCGAATCAGCGATTCGATATGGCGTTGGTATAGTAAGCGCGATATTTTCAAATCAACGCTGTTCGAACGAAGGACGAATAAAAGAGCGTGGTAAGCTCGTGAAATATATAAGTATAGCGATTTTCTATATTAATGTCAGTTTATGATCACAAAGGGATATTTTAATACACGAGAACGATAAAATATCTACAAGCGAAAAGAACTTGTTAGCTCGAAAAATTTTATCGACCAAACAGAGAAGAAAAATTGTCAACTTTACTTTTTTAAATTTACCTTGAAATTCGAGATTGTTTTTGGAGATGGCGAATATCAATCGTGCACCTGACAAACGAAATTAAGAATTTCACACAAAACTTATACTAATCGTATAAATGTTAAGGCAAATAGTATTTTCATATCTTGGCAGGCAATATTTTTAAAGGTACTAAGAGGCTGGTAATATATGCGTTTAGCTGCAGAAAAACGTGTAACAAAAACACATATATAATCTTTGACCGAATTTATAAAATTGCCCCTCTATGAACGATCATAAATACGATCTATCGTGCGGTCCTTTTACCTGTGGTCTTGATATAGAATATATATGCACGATAGTAATGCTATAACATTCCCACTGTCAAAACAATCGCGTTCTTGAAATTATACTAAAGCAGATTTTTTTCTGAATTTTTGATACGATTATTCGATGCAATTAGTTTTTTTTCCCACAGAAACCTAATAAATTCCTAGACGGCAGCTAATTTTGTCACAAATTACGCAGTTTTCCGATTACTATTTCATTTAGATTCTACCGTTTAAACATTCATAAATATTCATTGTTCTCGAGTTGCAAACCTGTTCTTAGATCGTATAATTTCTGCATGTATATTAACTTTGGCAATTTAGTTTTCCATATGTATTTGAAATAGCAGACACACGAGCACACTATTGAATATCATCGGTATTAAAAAAACTAATACTTGGGATAAATCAAATGATAAAATGTATATATATGTATATATTGTACATAATGAATCGCGATTACTAAACGGTAGGTACTAAAATTTCAAATGAGAATAGAATTTGCAATTTATACGATACGTTATGGAGATTTCAGTGTCCATATATTCACTGTAAAGAAAGATATTAGCGGCTACAAATAAGTAAGAAGTACAAAGAAGACATTAAATGGAAAATAAGAGAAAAATAAAATTCAAAGAGCTACGTAATTAAATGTCTCTGCTTCTCATACCTCGATGGAATCTCCGCCATGTCGATCCACGAATACACGGCACACATCCTGCTTACAGGATAACGTCGTGTTTTCTCGAACAGGTATGTTTTCTCTGTACGTTAACGTCACGTTCTGCCTTCCGTTTCCGTTTCTTCGCGAATCGTTTAAAGGAAGGTGAAAATTTTCGTACGCCGATGGAACTGGACAGAAACGCTGCGCGAATCAACCGAAACGTTTCTTCCGTGTTTCAAAAAATCATCTCGTCTTCCGTTCACATATTTTTTCTTCTTATTGCACTATCTTCGACTCGGAAGGAGAATCACAAACTACGTAAAATACAACCACGACTCGTCTTTCCTTTATAAATAATTCGTTTCCTTCGTTTCCATCCGTCAGGTAGATCTCTAAAGTTGGCGTATAAATCAGGCGAAAATCGATCGATCGACCGACTTTGACTGGCTACCGTTTCTTCGCTTATTATGCAAGCTTGTACACAACGGAAATAAATAAACAAGGAGGAGCAGAAAGTCAGCTGCAAATACGGGCAAATACCACGGTTATAGGAAACGTAGAAACGAGAAATTAGGCTAGAAGATTTGATAGAATTGCGTCATGTCATGAGTTAGATATTGCACTGGTTCGCTGGCCTAACACACCGTCGTTAGATACACGCGCCGACTTGGCTGTCTCCGATGCGTTTGGCGTGCCCGACGCGCGCTCTCGATATCGTGTTTATGTCGATGCGTGATAGGAATTGGGTAAGAGCTCGCGAGTAATCGTGAACACGCGTATATATGTACGACTGCATCGAAGCAGCTCCGGGGACATTTCCCGAGACAGACGTTCGCGAATGATATTCGATAATCTCTCGTTAACGCGATGTAATTAACTATATAGCTCTGTTAAGTCCGATGAAATGCGCGAGATCGTACGGTTTCAAGTTCTGCTTAGACAGACGTTTTACAATAATATTTCTTCGATACTTTTTTCCTGCCTAAATAATATTCTGCGGGAATTAGTCCGAGAAAACTTTTCGATATTCTGAAAGTGTTTTACAAACGCTTCTGTTATACCTGATAAGACATACGAGATAGTATGATTTTAAATCTTGCTTAGACGAAGATTTCGAGATGATATTTCTTTCGTACTTAAATCCGCTGCCTAAATGATAACCTGTGAATTAACTTAAGAAAACTCTCGAATACAGTGAAAGCGTTTACGGATAAAAGAACGAAGAATCTGAGAATCAAAGATACGTTGTACGTGCATAATTTTCCTCGACGAGCTTCGTATAAACAAGACGGCAAAATTCAGCCAACGATGGCAAGATGAACGTCGCGTACGAATAACAAGAAGAACGAAATAAACACGCGACGGACAAAGAGGCAAAAAACAGTTTCGGAAAGCCGTTATCGACGCTGGCGCACTCGTAACGCGACTTAATTAGCAGCCCCGCGCCGCGCTTAAAATTTTGTTTTCTTCGCTTTACTACGTCGTCGTGTTTGAACCGCGAACGTCCACGAACGCAAACTGAATCGAATTTCGCCATGTGTGGACGTTTCTCTACCCTCCCTTAACCCCGTACATCCCTTCCCCATCGTCAGTCCTAACCCAACCCCCCTCCCCAGACCCCCTGTAGCCCTTTCTCTGTGTCATAATCGTAATCGTCGGCGCGCGAATCCCAACACCCTTCCCCTTGTCAACTGTATAAAATATTCTCAATCGTATCAACAACGGTCACATCGTACATCGTACAACGTTATTACATTATTACAATAGTTTATAGTTAATCGTAATCAATATAATATTCACAGCATTTTATGAAAATCTCTTAAAAGCACCAACCGTGGCGGCTCAAATTTTTTTTTTTTTTTCTTATCCATTCGTCCTCTTCCTTTCCTTCCTTCCTTTCTTCCTTCCTTTCTTTCTTCCTTCCTTTCTTTCTTTCTTTCTTTCTTTCTTTCTTTCTTTCTTTCTTTCTCTCTCTCTCTCCCTCCCTCTCACTCGACCTCTCTTACAATGTCCGTTAATTGTATCTCGCGTAATTTATCTCGATTTAAAAACCCGATCTTCTATCTTCATCATCCTCTTCATATTCATCTTCTTTTTCTCTTCTTTGTCCCCTTTCTCTCCCACCCTCTCACTCTGCTTTCCTTTCTCACTTTCTCTCGCTCTTCCTCTCACTCACATATATATATATACCTTCAATAATTTATCGATATATATATATATAAGCTAAACGTTTCGTCTTAAAGCACTGATTAAACGAGGGAGCTCGTTTTAACGTGTCCCTCCCTCTGAACACGCGTTTACCAACCATCCTAACCAAAATCACAGGACTAACTAGAAACACCGCCGGCTTTTTGCCTCGTCGCTCAGTGGGGATCGATGAACGCGAGGTGTACACCCTCCGTGGAGACGAACGAAAAGACAGGAGAGACCAGGAACGATAACAGGGAGAAGCGATCACGGGAACTACTCGAGGAGACGAGCGCCCTGTGACACAGCAACGGAGGAGGCGCACGAACGTTTCTCGGCCGTTTAACACGACGAGCAGGAGGCTGAACGACGGAACCTGGTGTGCCGAGAGAAGGACACGATGACAGACGACTACCAGGAGAAGAAACAGTAATAAGAGTAATAAGAGTAATAGTAGTAGTAGTAGTAGTAGTAGTAGTAGTAGTAGTAGTAGTAGTAGTAGTAGTAGTAGAAGTAGTAGTAGTAGTAATAGCAGTAGTAGTAGTAGGAGTAGTAGTAGTAGTAGTAAGTAGGAGTAGTAGTAGCAGTAATAGTAGGAGTAGTAGGAGTAGTAGGAATAGTAGGAGTAGTAGTAGTAGTAATAATAATAATAATAATAATAATAGTAGCGGGGATAAATAACGAAAGAAATACGAGAAACAACGAGCGAATGAGAATGAGGCACCACTAGTAGTAAAACTGCTCGTGTCCGTGTTCCCCTTTCCCTCGTCGAACCGCATCATCATCATCATCATCATCATTATCATCATCATCATCATCATTCCCGGCGTCACGCGGGCAACGACGTCGATTCTCCGGTAAATCGTCGGATGCGCGATCATTCGCCTCTTATCGAGAGAATCCTCCTCCATCGCGGTGATGGCGATCGATGAAACTATAACGGCGTTGATCCCGTCCAAGCGGTACAAGGACGCAGGGAAACGGAAACGAAGAAGGAGAAGAAGAAGGTGTATCGATCGGCGATTCTTCCTCCGGCGGTGGTGAACGTGGCTGTTGTTGCACGGTCTAAGGCGAACTCAATGATGCGGCGGTGGCGGCGGCGGGGCCTCTTCCTCGGAGGGATCCACGGGGCTCGGGGACAGGAACTTGCGCACATACTTCGGATAATGTGTCTTTTCGTGGGCCTTCAGTATCGTCGACCTCGAGAAGGTCTTGCCGCACAGCGTACACCGGAACGGACGTTCTCCGGTGTGCACGCGACAATGGTCCTTCATGTGGTGGCGTAACTTGAAGGCCTTGCCACAGAACTCGCACTTGAAGGGCCTGTCACCTGTATGCGCCGGTAGGTGGGCTATCAGAGAGCCAACGTCCGGGAACGACTTGCCGCAGAACTTGCAGAGGACGACGCCGGAGGTCGGGTCCGAGTGGGCCGCGAGCTCGAGATCCATCGGCTCGATCGTACCTGCGGTGGGGTAGTGGGCCTCTGGCGGCAGGTGCATACCGGGTTCGAGACCCAGCTGAGCCTGCAGCTGCAGGTGGGCCGCCTGCTCACGGTACTTGAGCGACTCGAGGCTGTGCGAGAGGATGTGCCGCGCCAGCTTGCTCTGGTGGAGGAACGAGGCACCGCAGTACATGCACGCAAACATCCGCTCATCCACACCCATCAACTCCTGCAACCAAACAAACAAGAACATCAACTTCTTGTCTTCCCTTTAGCTCGTCCGTAACACCCCCACAGAGTAATAATGCTTCTCGCTCTCCGCTTTCGCTTTCGCTTTCGCTTACGCTCTTGCTCTCCCCCACTCTTTCACTCTCACTCTCTTACTCATTTCCCTTTTTTCTTTCTTTTCTTTTTTCTTTTTTTTTTTTCTTTTTTAAATCTATTTAATCATCTATACATCTACCTATCTATTTATCTATTCATCTATTTTGTTTGCAAAAAAAAGTTCCCGTTTTCATTTCCTCTTTTTACTTTGAAGTGATCGTTTCAAGCAGAGAACAGATATCTCGTTCCGTCTTTCTCTTTCCCTCCGTCACTTATGATACGTGGACGCTATATGCACGTTCCCGCTACTTCGCCGCGACAAATCGCTCGTTTCGACGCTACTCGACTCACAGCGTACACAGATGCACATATATCGTATATATACATATATGTATGTACGAGCCGCGACTCGCCGGGCTTCAATCGGCGCACGTTCGAAAAAACTCGTGTCTCACTTTCTATTTTTTCTCTTTTTTCCACGCTCTTCCTCTCTCTCTCTCTCTCTCTCTCCCTCTCTTTCTCTTT
This sequence comes from Bombus fervidus, assembly GCF_041682495.2. Lineage (NCBI taxonomy): Eukaryota > Metazoa > Arthropoda > Insecta > Hymenoptera > Apidae > Bombus > Bombus fervidus. Next base: position 13,407,499 of record NC_091524.1, read on the forward strand.
CTTTCTCTCTCTCTCTCTCACTCTCTCTCTCACATTCTCTCCGTTTTTTTCCCGTTGCTTCTTGCGTGTTCTCTTTGCTCTCTCAATTTTTAACTACTTCTGCTTGACTGTATTCTCTCTATCGCCACTAGACCGTTGGTTAAGATATAGAAAAAAAAAAAAAATGTAGTAGAGAAAAAAAAAAAAATAAATAAAGAAAGAACAGGCAAGGCTTGTCTTCGCGAGACCACTACTTTGTAAGAAGCGCGTTTTTGGCATGACCGGATGTTACGCGTGTACGCGAGGTTCTCCTCTGTCTTTCCTTCCTCCTCTGTATCATCATGATCATCAACCCCTCTCGTTTTTCTTTTCGGTGGAAAAAAAGAAGTCCCTGAAGGCCTGACGAGAAAATGATAACTCTCGACGGCATGTAAGACGGTAGCACAAGAAGTTGACGCTCATTTTTGTTTGGCACGACGCGCACCCCAGAGATATCATATGTATAATGACATAAGGAAACTGTCTGATTTGTGTGTGTAAAAACAACGTATAAGGAACGTGTTTTATATATACACACGTATATGGGGATTCTTATACGTGTCTATATATGTATAGACGCGTATATGTGTCGTATCTGGGATAGTGGGTGACACATGTACGGGCCAACTGGCAACCCCCACAGCCTCGCTCAAGAACAACAACAGCCCACCCGCCATCCCTCGTCCCTCCTCCGATTTTTCTGTTCTTTTTTCATTTTCTTTTTGCGTATCTCTTTTTATCTTTATATTTTCCAAAAATCTTTTTGCTTTTGATACACGATCATTGGTAGTAACCGGGGCCAAGATGGCCACTGCGGCGTAAAAAGGGCTCGCCGCAGCAAAAGGCATTGCACTCAATCCAAAAAAACGACAAATCGAAATACAAATATTACAAAGTAACAAATGGTAATATAATGAATGTCAATATAATTTGTATATGTATAAACGATAGATATATATATATGTATACATATATATGTATATCGAACGTGAGAATATATATATGTAACTTGCACATAATATCAGTACATGTATGTAACGATATATATGTATTGCGTATATATATGTCGTGTATATATATGTATATACATATATATATATATATATAAAAATGTAGTAAAAAACAACCATGGCCAAAAACGAAGGTCAACTTCTTGACAGTGAGCTAGCAAGACAGGCTGGCAGGATGGGACGAACAGGAAGAACGTAGTACGTGTTACGCGCCGGTTTTCCTTCGATTTCCAGAGGAAGAAAGAAACGTCCGAAGGCACCGTCACGGATCACGATTTTATCAACGTGATTCGTTTCAGCCCGTCGAACCGTGGAAATCCAATTGGAAGGCAGGATTCACGATTTCAAGGACCATCGGGATGGGTTGGGGGGGAGGGGCGGGTTTCACGATTTCCAAAGGATCATATGGGTTATTACTCGACTTTCTTTTTCCGTTTTCACGAGAACAGAGAAGAGGCAGGAAAAGTTAGAGCAAGAAGACGAAGAGATACAAGAAGATCGATGGAAAAACAGCGCGCTAAGGAATCGACAGACGCACGAAAATAGCGAAAAGAGAGAGGTTGGACAATCGCGTAAATGGATTAGTTAGAAAAGAACGAGAGGAGCGAGAGAAACAGAGGAATGAAAGAGAAAGACAGACAGAAGACAGGACGTATGCACGGAGCATGGAGAAGTGAATTAGTTTGGAAAAGAAGATAATACGTTCGTCAAAGATAGACGAGCATGCACGATTGATCTCCTTCTGCGCAGCGCGTCTCGACGAAGATCTTTCTTACGGGGCACTTAAGCTAGAACGATCGGCAAGCGGCTAGGTCCAATTTGTCATTACGCTTGTCTCTTTAGCGAGTCTGTTCTTTTCTTTTCTTTTTTCTTTTTTTTTTTTTTTCTTTTCTTTCTTACTTTAAACGTCCTATCACGTCTATGCAAGATTCTCAAAAAGGCAACACGAGATATCGTATATGCGTAAAGTCGGGTGTATCGTAACGTAAACCTCGAATCTTAAGTCAAGGAAGGATGTACGTGTGTACTTCTGTACTGTTCTTCTCGTGAACGTCGATCGAATTCGAGCTCGATCGGGATCGAACTTTGCGCTCTGGTCAATGAACCGTTAACACTGTCACGTGATGCATCCTTGGAAATCACTAACACAAATACAAAAGTCCCATCGTACTTCAAAGGGGGAATGAACGGTTTTTCTTTGTATCGTATTCTTTTTTTCTTTTTTTTTTTTTTTTTTTTCATTATCGAACATCTCCGATCACACTCTACTCTCGGTCAGGACGACTAGCGACTCTGTTAATGACACGATCACTTTCAAAATTAGCGGGGAGAGCAGCAAACAGCAAAGCACTTGGGCACGCATGCAATAGACCCACATGCAAGTGAACTCGAAATATAATGTATGTCTGTCTATCTATCGGCGGTGGATAGATAGGCAAACAAAAAATAGATATAAATAGATAGATAGATAAAATGGATCATGTTGAAACGTTGTTCGAGCTAATCGAACGACAAATTCGTCATTGCCCGAACGATCTTACGGACTCTTGTCAACACCAGTGGTGTCGTTAACGAGTAGCACGTAAACGAACGATTCGTCGTAATCTTCGTACGACACAAGATGCATCGAGATCCAACAAATTGTAGACGTTTCTATTTCTCTATTTTTTCTTTTATACTTTATTATTAATATCTTAATATCTTTTTCTTTCTTTTTATTTTTTTTTTTTTTTTTTTTTTTTTGAAAGATTCGCATCAGCTCATCCACAATCCAATGGTAATGCCGTCGTGTGTATGCGATTGCAGATGAGTCGAGCGCGACCGGCGATACACAACCGGCGATAACCGTAATCGATATATAAATGCAGAGTAAAGAGAAAGTACGAGAATAAAAAGTAGTCAATAAATTGGAATATATAGTACGGAGAAAGAGGGAAACTCACCGGATCTGGTGGGAGTCTGTAATCCGTGGATATTTCGCTGCTCGCACTGCGCTCTTCGGTCGACCTTTCCCAGTCCATCTCTTTTTTTAACGACTGCAAACGAACATCGGGTTCACGTCAAAGTAATAATTGGATAGCTGTCGATGCTATTGGGAAAAGTATGAACCGACTTGCCAGGGCCAACCGCGCCCCAAATCATTAGCATTTATGTATTGTATTACGTTCTCGAAGAAACCCGAGTATGATATATAATTTGATTAATTGATATAACTAATTGATATAACTTGACTAATTATTCCAGACAGATAGACAATATTATGTAAACGGGTCAAAGTTGTTTGATTGGAAAGCAAACGGTTAAAAGTGTTTGTATGTACCTCTTGGCTACATTACTTAACGTAGGGTAGAAGTAACATGTAAATTAAAAATATAATGACCGATGCACGGTAGAACCTGCAGTATATGTATACCGTATCGTTCAAAAACTATATCGATCAAACGTATAAATTAAAAAATGCAAAATATTATTTTTATCCGTTTACTTCTTATGAGAAATAATTTCAAGGTGGTAAATCATTGATTCTAGAGATACTGGATACTAAGCATCTTGGAGGTAATTGAAAATTGCGAAATTTACGAAAAGAGAAGTTAATTTGTTTGACTTCAGAATGTTTTATACGTATCAACAGGTACGCTATTTACTGGTTTTTCATTGCTTATTGCTCCGCATACTAATCGATTCATACGAAATTTATGGTTTAAAATTTCACGAATGTCTGTCATATGAAATAACGTCGAATTTTTAATTCTAAATTGCATTTCTAAATTTGATGATTTTTAATTTGGATCCAGCGTTCAAGTCTGTATCATATACATATCGTAAATGTGCGTGATGTAGACAGTGGACGTGTTAATACACAGTGTGTAATAGCATCAAAGAGGCAACGTATGATACTAACTTTTAAAACGAAACGGAAGATACTTCAAAAGGTGGGAAATGGTCACAGTGACGCAAAAGTCGCAAAAATGTATTACGTTGAAAGCATTCTCATTCCGTAGCACTTATATATACTATATAAGGTATATGATACTAGAAAAAGAAGTTTTACACAGTTTGAGATACAATTTAACGCGTCAAAAGGTTACCACGATTCGGCAACAGAGAGAACAAAAGTCCTATAAGTAATTAATAAAACATAAATAATTAACAGATTTTATTATACATTCTAGCGAAACCTGTATTATTTCTTTCGATGTATAGAATAATCTCTATAAGGAAAGATAAATATCTCGTTATATAAAAATTCTCTTATCTGACCGACCATGTTTTATTCAGGAACCGAAGGTTCTACTACACGCGTTATAAAATGTCTGGAAATTAAATATCTAATGCTTCTACCTAGCGTTATGCAGCTTCCGTGTTAAAAATTTGTTAACAAAATTGGTTGCTCCGATCTCGTTTATTTATAAAATTTGTTGCTAACGAACATTTTGAAATAAAACTTCGCACGCATTGTTTCTTGTGCAATGATACGGATTTTCAGTGATGGAATAAAATACACGTACAACGATAAAATACAAAAATGTATCGGACATACAAAATTACAAGTATTACCGTCAAAAAAAAAAGCTTCTGCTATTACTTCATAATTTCAAATCTATCCACAAAATTTTCCATTTTAAACGAAGAATGATTTGCAAGTAACAAGGATATAATAACTCGTTGTTTAATAAACTATTAAATATTCCTCCGCAATCTACTACTTTCAGAACCTACACGAATTAAACATCTCTGTGGTCTTGATATATTCTATAAACCATTAACGCTTTACACCCCTCTTTTTAACACATTCGCTGCGTCTCGATCATAATTAGTCGTGCATAGTAACGTAAATATTCCATCGGTTGGTCTCTTTCGCGGCAAATATGTTAAACGTTCTGCTCGAATCTTTCGATCCATAAATATACTATACAGATATAAAGAGAATAAAAATTGTACTCACAAGTGGAACTTGTTGGACCGGGGGTAACCCCGACGGACCCGCGAGAGGCTCTGTACTGTGCGGGGACGGAAGCCGGCTCTGTGGTAAGTTCAACGGTAGCACGCCAGGCGTGCTTCCTGTATTGTTACTTAGACTCATATCCGACGGTCCACTGTGCACCGAGATCGGACTAAGGGAACCCCTCGTTTCTTCTAAACTTGCGGCATCTTCGGAATCCCTCCTAGGTCGATCAAGGGCCAAAGGTCCTGGACAAGGGCTACCGGGTCCGGTGGGCGATGCCGGACAATCCGTCATGTCTACCACCTCGGTCGACTCGCTGGTGGGTGGTTGGGCTACGTTTTGTTGGGGTTGCTCGCATTCTTTCACTCCTGCCGATGGTAAACCCGTGCCACCGGATGTATTTCCTTCCCTGTCTCTCTCCTTGTTGCTCGCTTCCTTTATACTTTCACGTTCACGGTGATGTTCTCGCGATGTCTCGCGTTGTATACCCTCGGATGTGCTCGTGTGTTGTTGTTGTTGCTGCTGTTGTTGCTGCGGTTGCTGCTGCTGTTGTTGCTGTTGTTGTTGCTGCTGCTGCTGCTGCTGCTGTTGTTGCTCGTCCCTCGACGCTACCGCCGCGTTGATGTTCGTCATATCCGCTAGACCCTTCACCTTAAGGCTCTCCGCTGTCTTTAGGAGGGCCGATAGCTGGCAGTACTCGACGTTTACTTCGCCCTTGTACATGAAGTCGACGAGGGTACGTAGCTCGGCGAAACGTACGTCCTTTAGGATGACTATGGGGTGGCGGTTCGGGTGGTCGAGGAATAGGGCCTGGAAATAGCTGGAGCACGCGGAGAGGACTACCTTGTGGGCACGTATCGAAGGTCCCTCCGTGCACGCCAGTGTCACGTCCACCAGCGACTCCGACTCCAGCAGTTGACTGAACACACCCAGCAAGTTGCTCTGATGATTGTTCCACCTCAGGCAGTAATGCTCACTTCCCATGTCTGAACTGCACCCCGCAACCCTGCTGCAGAAGAAACATTTGTACCGGTCCGTGCGTTAACTCTTCGGCTCTTGTCGCGTTCATCTTGAACGTTTCTTTCTCTCTTTCTTATTTTCCTGTTCTTTTTCATCCCTCGTTTCTACTCTTTCTCTCTTTTCGTATTTTTTATGCGTGTTTCTTTCATATTTTTTTTTTTCTTTCCCTCGTTTTACGCGTCGCTCGCGTGCTCATTGTCGGCCGCGCTGTTCACTGCTTCGTTGTTGAAGTTTCCGGGGTTAGTTGCTCGCGCGAAACCCGTGTGTTTTCATTCGCATTGGGAACTGCGTGTTCATCAGAGAGAGGTTTCGATCGTTCGGTTAAAAGGAAAGGGAGCTGGACGATCGGCGAAGCTTGGGATAAATTGTACAGTTCGGGTTAATTAGTTAGTCGATCAACATCCACGTGTTCTGTTTTTGCCTAGTATTATCGCGTTAAATTCAATATTGATACTTCTGAGTTACGAATGCGAATGCAATTGTTTGAGTCAGGTGATTTAAGTTGAAGCTGTTTTATTTCGTATATATTCTACGTTCGATTAAATAAACCCGAATGATTGCCAGTCACCTACGATTCAACGATACCAAACTTTGGATAAGTTGAATAGTATCAATAATTTGACGCAATCACGTAGAGTCAGTTTCTAGGCTTCGCATAGTCAACTACTTTTTGATACTTGATTGATTAAAATAGTTCAAAATAAACGTTAAATTAGAACACCTTGTATATCGTTTAACGAAGATGCAAACAGTACTTTGCAAGTTTCGTACCAGGAACGCAAAGAAGTTGATACGTTAAGGCTCGTGCTTGTGAAAACCAAGCTCGAGCATTGGTGAGTTTCGCGCGATGGTCGACCATAAAACAGCCTTCTCGAGGCACCAATCTCTTGGTGAGCTACAAAAACGATTTTGTTCCAAACTCATTATACAAACTACGCATTACGGCGCAAACGTGCTTGCAAACTATGAAAACGTTGCGTGAAAAATCCTTACGAACCGTTCTAAAAAAAAAAAAAAAAAACGTTAGAAAATTTCTATTTGAGAAATCTGAATGTTGAACGTGTTTGTTCCTTTATAAGAAATACTCGAACGCAAGTGACAGTTGCTGTTTTACCCCTTCCTACGACTCGTCCAACGCTCCTCCTCGTACACCCACCTGCCAAGCTAACCTAAAATTCCATCCACTGATTGCCGATGTGTATACCGCGTGTTTACGACACGATGTTATTATGGAGGGCAGAGAGCAGATGCGCGATTTCGCAGCTACGAAGTAATATCCGAGCTTCGACTTCTGGCTTCGTAAACAAAAAGATGAAAAACGATAGATGCAAAACATTTCTCAAAAAGCAACTTGTGTGTCAAAATATTTCTTCTATCGCATCGATGACAATCGTTTATTCCGTATGTGGGCATCGTACAATTTAAAAGAATTAACGATATCGTTGTATACTTTCTCCGTTACGAGCGTTGTTTCGTCTACCGCTGTACAATATTAAACGTATATTACGACCGTTTCTTCAGTGAAAAAAAATTAACTCGAGTCACAAATAGGTTTAAAATTGAAGTCAACGTATCGACTAAATTCTTACATCGTCAGTCATCGATAGCCAATATAGCGCCATTAGCAAACCAACTATCGGTCACCAATGACCCTCGCGATATCCAATATATTCATCTTCTTCGTCCGTGGAAACACAGAGGATCTGCGTGAAAAATGTAAATTTTATTGCCAATTGCCGAACTTCAAAGCGATCCTAACGTTCATTAGCCATTCGCATAGTCGCTGATAAAACACCTGTGATCGTGCCAAAACGGTCAGACACCGTTACGCAACACGGCCGATCGTTCCTCCACCGGTAAATCACGATTTCCTCGCGAAAAAGTACCGTGGACGTCTAAATTGGAATTCCCTGTCCGCATGGTGGAAAAGCGCGTGTAGTCGCGGCACCGTCGCTATCGCAATTTCCTGCGGCATAAATCAGCGTCCGCGGAAGCGCGAAGTACGCGCAGTCGTTCGTTCGTTGGTTGGAGAGGCGTCGCGGGATTTATTCGAACGCGGCGCGCGTTTCTTAACTACGCGCGGTCATCGTTTAATTCTGGCCACGGAACATGCATCCGCGAAAGATGCACGACCGATATCGGCTGACAATACCGCGCGCTCTTATCTTTCGTTATTTCTTGGACGATCACGAGGCAGTCAGTTTGCTATTTATTCGCTGGCATGTCCAAAGTTTCGTTGAGTTCGTTAAGTTATACGCGTATGCATATGTATGAGTATATGTATGATTCATGAAAGCATTCAGACACTTGTAGAAACTTTTTATAACACTTATGAAATGTAAAATCTTTTATTTTATGGAATACATTATCCGTGCTGCACGAAACATCTGGTGAAATTTAAAAGAAACTCGCGAATGAATGACTGTCAAAGGTGACCCCGGTGAATATGGAGAATTATTTATATAATGGATAGTTCACTGTTCAAATATACTTTTGCGATTTTCAGATTTCTTTCAAACTTCATCTATACGATCGTGATAATTCAGTTTTGTTACAGTGCAAATGAAATGTCAAAACGTTACCTATAACACGTATAATATGTTCAAATACTTTGGCGAGCCATCGTACGCGTTATTTGTATTTAGATGATATGAAATCGCTTTACCAACGTGAATCTGTTATTTACTGTGATATTCCATTCGTCGGAACGATCAACGTAGCTCGTGTTAATCGAATCCGCCTATCGGAACGTGAACTTGTACTATAACGATGAAAAATTACAGTTACATAGTCGGGAGAATCGGCAAATTCTGATTATATGATCTATTTAAGTTTAAACGGACTCGAGATACGTGTTGAAATTTCTTTAACTATTCGGATAACCCGTGTGTTCGTCAGATTATCGTTTACCATCAATTTCTGTAATCAATTAACCGAGAGTAAATTTTCATTCTTCCAAATACAAATATGATACAATTTATTTTCTACAGAAAATAAGAGAGATATAGATAAGAAAATTAGAATTATGTCCGAGAGATTGGAAATCTGACTGACAAGATAACGCGTCTTCTTCGTTTAACGAGATAAACTGGAAAGATTTCAAAATCAAACGATACGTACATCTGTCGGTGAAATTATTTTAGGTCTACCTTGAATTTAGGCAACATAACTAATCTGAACGAGACTTAGAACGCGTGAACACGGTACACGCACGTGTCACAGCCACGTGCACTTACACGTATGTAATTATCCGCGCCACGAAGCCCGCGTGGACGCGCGTGTTCGCGTGATATATCGGCGGATGGATATGCGCGCGCGATGGCGTGTGCTAGCACCGAACGATGCTCGCGTGATTCCTCTGGAACCTCCGATAACGCGGCACAACCTCTACGTGATAATACACGGAACGGTGTATCGTAATAACAAAAGAAAAAAAAAAAAAAAAGAAAATAATATTTTAACGCGTGACAAAATTACCGTGGGATTACCGGTCGTTCGACGTTCGAATAATACGCCGAGAAATGCCTAACGCTTGCGCGTTACTCGACAACAGCCTTGTTATTTGGGTAATGAGACTTTTAATTAAACCGATTTACCAAGCTGCCTTGTATCGCTAGATTATGGAAAACAGCGGCAAGACGTTCGCCATCGCTGTGATTTTGGAATCGCAACAGAATTTCGTTTATCTGAACTTGGTTCGCTGCAGCGAAATCTTAGCGCATGATTAATCGATTAAAGATCAAGTGGGTCGAGCAGAAGACCGTATTGATCGCCTTCGTAAATTTTAAAGTCGACGAGAGAAACGTGACGTGTACTTTTTTTTCCATTTACTGCCAGATTTATAACGACTGCTCTGATTTATAAATAAGCTTATGGAAGTTAATCGGTTGTTCTCTTTCAGAGATTGAGCAATAGCGACGTATCCAAGTAAGAAAGTTGGGAAATTAACGAGAGAGGATCGAGTACCTGATATTTCAATTTTTCTAAATTCAACGAAATTCCAAGAAATAGCGACGAAAGAAATATGAAGCGAATTCCTGAAATAAGCTTTCATACTTATGATATTAAAACATAGAATTCGATGATGGAATACATCGATTGGAAAAAACGTTGAAAACAAATCATATTTTTTTATATTTCGCAGCAAGCTACTCGACATCTGTTCACAATTTCCATGAACTTCCATTTCTTCCCACGTAAATCTTTGCGATCTTTGCAATAACTATACACACATATTTCTAGACTTGTTTCAAACTGTCTCGACACGATCGCGAGAATCGGGTCTCGTTACGGTGCTGGTAAAATTTCAAAATGTTTCGTATATCGCGTAAAAAATATGGAAAAGTGTTGGAATGCTTCAACGAGAAACTATAGGTACGTGAATAATTTCTAATAAGATTGTAAATAAAATCTAAAATGTTTAACAGGGAACAGATTTCACGCGCTTCAACAACATTTGCAAACTCGCTGGCTATGCGTTCGTCCATGAGCCGCGTGAAAAACCGCGTTGAATATTCTTCGCGTGCTCCGGAAACTTCGGCGCGTTTTAATTAGAGCTTGCGGCTAAATTTGCCCGGCGGCTACTTCGCAAACTTTACCCGCGTGAAATCCGCCAGGAATGCTTACTATACACGCGTGTTGAGTGCCATGGAAGGAGAAAAGAAACGATGACGCCGCTAATTTGAGCACCGGCATCGACTGATACTTAAGGGGTGTACGAGCAAGAAAAATGATTTCATTAAAGTTAAACATCGGCTTTTGCGACTCTATATCTGCCATCGTCCAGGTATCAAGCGTACTACGTCTATCATGGTTATCGCCTATCTAAATATAGCAACATGTTGTAATTACATTGATCATTTTCAGACTATAACATTCGCTACCACCGGAAACCTTCAAAGTTACGATGAATGCACAGCAACAACGTCATCGTTGAATACCGTGTGATTATTTCATCGAGATGCTCCAGCTTGTGTCAGCGACATCGTAAACAGTGAAACGTTAAGCTGAATCATTAATAACGTACTGTCGAGTAAATCTTTTTGAGGCAGTTTGTTTTTAATAAAAAATAGACGGTCTTTACATAGTTTGATATGTACCTGTTTTAACTTTATTTACGTTTAATTAATGTAATTTAATTAATGCCCATAGACTCATAAGTATTGAGATATTTATCGATTTTAAAGCAAGCTCGATAATCGAATTCAAGAGAAGGGACGAGATCGTTACAATGTCTAATTAGTACGAGATAACAAATCGTAGTCCATTCGAACTACGATTAAAAATATAAAAATTGGTAAATGTAAAATCATCGGTACGGTACAAACCTTTTTACTTCTCGTCTTAGGATTCTTTTTAAAGTAACGCATATATGTGTGTGTGTGTGTGTGTCTGTATATATGTTCGACGTTGCTATATTCAAGTAAAAAAAAGTTATCTTTTATTGGTGGATAATAAATTGTCTTTTGCCAGAAGGTTGGGTAATTATAAAAAATTAATTGCTATTACTTGATTAAATTTATAGTTCGAATTTTGGGGTTGATGATAAATCGAAGTTGTGGGAAAGAGCGTTTTCGAATTCCGTTTAGGGACAGAGTGGATAGCGGTGGTTGGTTAATTATTTTTGCTCCCCTAGTTTCGTAATATGTTGTTCGAAATTAATTATGATGAATACGATAAATTTAGGGCGAGTTTTATGTAATTTAGTGGCAATTAGCAAGTTTCCGATGGCTGAAAGTAATACTTGGTAATGAAGATATTTTGGCAAAATGTAAACGCCCGCGTGTCTTTAAATTTGAAACTAAATGTTAAAATTATTAGCTTTTAATCGAAAGTTACCGATTGCCTGTTTACCACGTTGCTCTTGGATTTTTTTAATAATTAAGCGCTTTTTCGAAATTACGAATTTAATTAATACGATCCATGACCGAATATCCTGCGGTCAAACGTTACAAAGAATAACGAATCAAACTTTATTAACTATTATTACTAATTCGGTTTTTCATTTAATAACCTGAACTCTGGACGTATAGGAATATCGCGTATGTATTTACACGTTCGTAAAGTTTGTTATGAGAAGCTACCTCTGCTAAACATACTTAATAATGGTTGAAGCAATCGCAAGCATTTATAAGAACTTGCAAACTCTAAATTACGACTGGTTCGTAACGATCCCTAAGCTCCGTAATATTTATACTTATACAACGTTCGGTGTGTATGCGAATAGTGTTTAGACTAAACTTATATGACTACACGAATGTCAAGAACGCTATAATTTATGTTTCTTCGCTAACTTTAGCGAGGAATTAAATATGCGATTACAAAGTTTCTAACGATAGCATTTTGTACGACTTATTATGTAGGTACGATCAAAAAAAAAAAAATAACTCTTCTTAACGAACATAATTTTCCGCGCGTATTGAATTTTTCTATACTTTAAAATGAAAATTGCACGATACTGTGATACGATGTATAATACGCTTTAAAAATAGTACAGTGCTTCACTTCGTTGCATTTTTTTTCATAGAATTTTACATTCATAATATTTTTTACATAACGTAACGTTAGATCTATTACGAGTATTCTATAGTTAGTGCGATAAATTCGAGAACAGATTGTTATTTAACTAAATTTACTCCAATTTTTAAGACGCATGGAACATCTGCTGAGACGCTGTCATGCACGTTAGATGAACATTCTGAACATTAGAATATTTTTATGGACAAATTTACTTGGCTTTAATTCAACAAACATCGCCAAAATCTATTTTACTTCGTAAAAATTAGATAGAAATTATTTAACCGTGTGTTGTCAGAATTGGTGATTTTATAGAAACACAGCACCCTGTCGATGGCAACCATATCATCACCATGTTGCGCTGTCTTCGCAGCAAGGAGCTACCAAAGAACACGGTTGTAAAACCATTTAATATCGGCGTATATTTTTTGCAAAAATTAATGCTTCGCGAAACATGAACTCTACTTGGTATATTTTAATGTCCTTGACATTGTTCGTACACAGGTTTCAATTTTTTTTATTTCTTAAATTCTTAATTCATTTTTGATGTTGCAGTTTCTATCAATTTGTACGTTCCCATGTATTTCTTCGTCCCTCGTCTTCTCCTTCTCATTTTCATCAACACATCCTAAATTACTGCATCAGCAACATACTCAGCAACGTAAACTTCATTTTCCACAAATTTGCTCAAAAGACACCTGCAACGAAACAAAGACACGCGAGCCGAGGTGTAAGCTAGATGTATAAAAAGCTGTAGCCTTTAATCAGGAGAAGAATATCAGGAACTTCCAGGTTTCTCGCAAATTAAGCGTGCTACGATGCTTCTAGCTGACCTTTGCTTCACGCCCCTCGCTCTACTTCGCAATCTTCCCTTTGCACTTTCTAACGTACAACTCTTACGAGTCTTATTAAAAAAAAAAAAAAAAGGCACACATTTCTCCACACTTTTTACGTTTATACTATCTGTCAGTTTACACGTTTGTTTCGACCAAATGCGTAAAGAATTATTATTACGTACTTTTGCCAACCTATAACCGTTTGCGACAAATATCGCTTATAGTTCAACGTGCGACGTATCGATTGAAAAAGAAACGAGAGAGTCATTTTTTTAACAAGACCTTCTCTTCGCCGAAGAATATAATACTCGAAAAGCGTGCAACATTCATCGACAATTTATCCCACGTTTTGATTTTCGAGAAGCGTTTCGTTCGCAAGAAGAAAACGAGAAAAACGTCAAATCTATTGGTATCGCTAATTTGCAAAATTCCGCTAATAATATCGATTAACTCGATCGTGCACGAGTATATAACCGGTTTTACTTGGAAGTGGTCGAATTTCGCGAACGAAAGACGACGAGCGATTCAAGAGAAGACAAGGAAATTTTCGAAAGCATGGCCAATAATTCTCATTAGCGTGAGGCGGAATTTCATTTTCCTGGAGAACGACCAGTGGCTGCGGTGGTTTCGATCAAAGGCGTTTCTTCGTCGGATTTTTCCCGCGGCTTTTCTACGTACATCGCGTTACATAAGCCGACACCGTGTGCATGTCTCCGTTATTTATGTCATTTCAGAGGTTTTCTTTGGGTCAATCCGTTTAGAACGGCGCGCACGCACGCGTGTCCCGACGCCGAGACTGTGACTAAACCGTGCAATCGGTTTAATGTTAAACAGTTCGCCGGCTAGCTACGCAATTAGATTATGCGCGCACGATAAACGGCTACGAGCCGCTCTTCCTGCTCGCGAATCGGCTTTCACGAAGCGCGCGCGCGCGCGCGAGGAAGAGAGAATTTTCGCGAGACCGGCCACGCGATCGGCTCGTCAGCTGCGCTCGATGGCGCCTCGCCTCGCCGCGGGTACCCTAATCCCTCTGCCGGTTTATGATCGTTCGGCTTTAGCAAATTTCACGCAAGCTTCGTACGTGTATTGGGCTATTCGCAAAGTTCGCGGAGGAATTTAACCATTCGCGGCTTATCCCGGTAAGCGGTGTCGATTGTGCGATGCTTGGGACCAGATATCCTGCGTATCTTTCTACTAAAGCCGAATTTGCATTGTTTCACTTTGCTGAAGCACGGTGGATGCTGCTTTCGTCTTTGATTTATCCGCGTACGAAGAACGAAAAGTAGCATTCATCCGCCGTGCTCCTCCAAAGTGAAACAGCGCAAATTCGGTAATTTGGTAAAAAGATGCGCAGGATATTCTCGTCCCGAGCGTCGCACAATCGACACCGCTTCCTGCGACATCTCGTTTACGATACGAATGAAACAAGAATGAAAGCAGCGTTCGTTCGCCGTTCTCCTCCAAAGTGATACAGTGTAAATTCGAGTTAAGACGCGTAACGTTTCAGTGGCTCACGAGAGTATTCGAACAGTCCTAGAATATTGTTACGTACATATCGTACAAAATATCTTGAAATCTCATTAGCATCGTAACGAAGCTCAACTATATTTATATATATTGATAAAATTTAAAGCCGATCTGAAAATGGGTAATGAAAGTTGCTGGATGTTTAGTGGAAGCATGTACCTCGTGAAGATTATCAAAGTATTCGAGCAGTCAATTATTCGCAATATTAATAAGCCACAATACGTAGTGAGATTACTTTTAGCGCTAATTGCGTGTTTGAGACTATTGTTTGCGTCTATTGTATGCTAATTTCTAACCAAACGTATGTGTGCAGTAACTTGTTGTCTTGCAACTTCATATTCTAGTCTGGTTACGAATTTAAATATGATAATTCGTTTTTAACAAAAATAAATAGGTGATGTGTAGACGTAAAAATAGGTACTTCGTCTAATTAGTTAATTAGAATTGTTTCATTAATTGTATATTATGCATTTGTTTGTTTTCTATTGTTTAATCTACGATAAGTTGGAACTTTGGTTTACACATTTAGATAATTGATAATTAAGGGATAAATTTGTCATAATTGTCGTTGGATAATCCATGATCGGATTATTTGGATAATCGAAGTATCTCTAATATTCAATGTCCTACGTAAATTTAGCAAAGTTAAACATATTCTACTTAAATTAATTAGACGATCGCTCGACAATGAAACGTCCACGTTAGTCAATAATAGAGGAATCGTAAAGTACAGTAGATTTTCAATTTACTTGTCAATAATTAATTTAAAAATAATAACACGCAATGCCGCTCTTTGAAAATTAACGGCCGCGGCAAATTTTCAAAGATTAATTCCATTATACTTTCGAGATAAAACATGTAAATGACGATTCAAAGTTTTATTAATAATTCTAATTGCACCGATAGTTATGAGCAAATAATAAAAAATACCGTGCAATATTTAAGTACTAACGTAACAATATAGCACTTTATAACGTATAATGGAAGATAAGAGACTACTTACGAATCATTTATGACAATTACATCATTTGTACATTATTCTGTTTTTATTCTATAACGTTATGACAGATCTGTTCCAATTGCATATTTTTCGCTTCTTTTACTTTGACGTCATTAGGTGAACGTTATTGCTTCGAAAAGGAATTAATTAAATGTAATTATCACCGATGTTTACATGGAAATAATTAAAATTCCACGAGTCGTGAAACCAAAACAAAAGATTCATCGATTCGTCGATTCGATGTAAAATATGTATTTCATGCTAGTAATTTCGTAGATTTACTAAATTGCAAAGTGAAATGAAATGAAGTGAAAGGTGTTGAAGTATAAAATTGGAAAGTGTAACAATGGGTTACAAAAGTGAACAGCTAAGAGAAAAGTATAACTTTTAGATTGCTATAAAAAGAAAGTACAAGAGTTTAAGGAGGTCTAAACTTTTTTACGAGTTCCTTAAGATTCCAGTAAGCACATATTTTATTGTAGTACGCAGTTTGAGGATTTTTTATTTCGCAAATAAGAATTTCACCTTTACTCGTTGAATATTTAATCGTAATATAGTCGATGTCTCCTATGTTAATAAACAAACGAACATAATTAATCAAAGTATGCAAAGTTTTATAATTTAAATAAACAATTTTCGTTGATTCTGTTCGCTGGATTTTTCTAATTTCTATCAAACAACTATGAATTCTTTGTAGGTAATTTATCATTTATAATCCATATTAATAAATTTATAATTTATAATTTTTTATCTAGATTATAATATACGACGGTGATTTCTTAATTTCTTTAAATTCGATCATTACGTAGATAAATATTTCAGAAACGCGTAACATAACTACGAATTACTAACGAAAAAAAAATAACTTAACTGTCGAGAAACATAGAAATTAATTTCATGAATAAAACAGTAATGAGATTAAATTAGTTTCCACTAACTATAGATTAAGCATATAATAGTTCCATTCAAGTAATATCAAGATTTTTCCACGACCATTTGTATTTCATTAATATATATAAATAAAGAGAATGATAACGCAATAGATAATATTAATTAATATTAATGTTAGTAGATAATCTACATAGATAATGAAAACCTATATAAACGCGGTATCATCGTCTTTAATCATCAAAGTGTATCGTCGAAATGAAGTACGAACGATATTTATAATTAACGAACCGAACTAACATTTCGATATTCTATTTTCAACGATGTAATACCTAAAATTATTGCCACGGATATCGATGTATAGGATGCGATGAAAATTTCAAATAACAAAAACACATTATCTACTATAAATAATCTTCAACACGCGCAAAGTGTATTTTGAAATTTTTCCAATATTAATTTCAGATCGACGCTTTTTTATAAACCAAAAATGTTCGTGCAATTGCCAAAGATCGAAATATTCAAAATCGTAATATTAAATGATAAATTTTGATAATTCGATATCGAACATTATTGAAAGAAAACTACTTGCTATCAATTAAACCAATTTTTTTTAATTAAACGATCGATTTGTTGAAACAAGGTAAAAAGAGTGTCTGTTGAATAACGAATCGGTGATATTATAAAACGTACGATGTTGGTATTTTAATTGCAAATGTTCAAATAGCGTGGTTTGTTACGCACGAAGCGAAGGGAATGTAAAGAGGCACGTTGTCAGTTTGAGATTTGGCTCACGCAGCCAATGATATACATAAGTACTCAATTACAAGCAATAAGAGATAAGATGCGACACGCCAACTATATTTAAACATTATGTCTCGATTTGGCAGCGTATCTATTATAAACATTTTCCGTTATATAGATCGCTGCTTAGATTGCGTCTATCCGCTTCGCACACCAAAGTATACGACACGATAGTACGTAAGTAGTTCGCTTCGTAGAAAAGTTTGAAAGTCACGATTAACCACACGAAAGAAAACGCTATCGTTACTATCGATACAGAGTACAGGCATATTTTCTAATCTTTTGGAGAAACTTCTCCAACAAATTCGATACTGAAAGGTCGATGACGATAGAGCTGTTTCAACGTGGACGTACAAACTATCGTAACAGGTTTATCAGATATTCTATACGAATACAATGGCTACAAAAGGTATTTGTACACCACTGTATTCGTGACAGCATTCGCATATTAATCAATTATGTTCAAGTATATCAAATTTCGTGTTACGTAATGGTATTCCCGTATGATTATCAAAATATGATATACCATAAAAACGATAAAAAGACACGTCACTGAGAAACGATTTTGAAAGAAGAGAAATTTCTTATGCTATTTATAATTTCATCGATCCTGTTAATTCAATTTTCAAAAGTATACCCGTCTGACAACGATAATATCATTGACCCGTTAAAATAATTTCGCTATTTTAAACAGCTGTACTTAAACATTTCGAAAAAAAAGCACTAATCCTTTATTTTGCTACGTATTACATATCTTGCTACATATATATATATATATTTAATGTCATTTTGAACGTCAATAATAAGATTACCCTTGTTCGTTAAAAGTAATATTTAATAAGATAATGAAGACACATAGTAGTGCACCGACGCGCATATACGAGAACAGGCGAAATTGTTCGCCGACTAAAAAGAAGTATTAACGCAATAACGGTGAAGCAAGTTAAACTGTTAAGTTATCAACTTAACACGCCGTAACGGTGGCGTACAAATAAATTCTTAACACAAAACGAGTCACACCTCGTTTCGTTGGCGCGGATTTACATATACATGCTCGCAAAGGACGGTTTTTTAAAAAGTTGCAGAATTCCGGGGGGGAAATAGAACGATAAAAAATTCGCATCCGCGTGAAAGACCAAACAGTGTATGGTGTAAAATTGCTCGGCACGCTTTTTATACGTCACTGAAAGTTAAACTTGGCTTAATTGCCCCTTTTCATACCGCGCGATCGCGAAAGTGTTTCGCTCGACATCGAAACATTTACAGTTTATTGTTATTTTTATAACCGTTTCCATTTAACTTTTTATTCGAATGTAATTCAACGATTCACACATCCACAGCGCTCCCACCACCAGCACCGGTTAGAACACGGGGCGAAGCGATATTTTTCGCCCGATTTTCACGACGCGGCGTGTTGAAATTCACGCTTGTTCACGCAACGCACGCAAACACAGTCCGGTTAAAATATCGTGAAAGATAATTCTATTTTTCATATGGTGCGATGCACCGTACCAAACGTTACCATGTTAATGCGCTATCTGTTTTTCGTAACATTTCTTGCGGCCGCAGCTACTGTAAATTTTTCTGCCCGAGAAAAACATTAACGTGCTCCTTATCAGCAATGGCTATCGAATCGTTTTAAATATTTTTTTCCTTTCTCTTTCTCTGTTGTTACTCGCGGAAGTTTTTCCATTGCTTAAAAGATTTATGTATTTCCTCTGTGAAGGATAACGTAGGTATTTCAGATTCTTCGGTAATTTATTCTTTGGTAAATATGGGAAGTTTACGCTAGGTACATATTAGCTCTTAGTGTTTTTCTCATATATTTGAAAAATCTATTCACGATATTATGTCGCATATAAAAGAGAAAGAAAAACTCTGCCCCGGTCTATTTCTTTATTTCACAAATTTATCTATTTATCTATCTATAATTTTATAATTTGCTAATATTGTTAGTATTTCGTTACAGATCATCGTTCGTTCATTTAGATAATTTAAAAAATTCGTATAATTAAAAAAAAATTTTTTTAAAAACGCAAATGCTACGACAAATCTAAAAAATCCATTTTGATCAACATAGTAGGAATTTTATCTGTTTTTCTTTCCATTTTCCTTTTTAAGAGGCATCTATAAAGGGAGAGGTTCCAATCTTCGTATCCATAATGATTCCAGTTGCAAAAAAAGTTTTTTAACTTCTTAGAAACGTGAAATCGAACGACAAGCATTTTCATTTTCTCATTTCTCACCCTGATCGGACGAATCAACTTGGAGAGGCGAAAATAGAGGCTTTACCTTTTCAAATGATCGCGAACGGATGACTAAACGATTACCTATTTCCACAAAATTATAAAAGTCGAAAGATCGATAATTTGTCGACAAAAATTTGGTGGTTTTTTATTGTCGAGTACGTAAAGAAGTAAAACAATGTTCGATTGATTTACATTGTTACATAAGCACCGATGCTGATAAAAATTGAGAAATTGACATTTGACCTTGATAAACGACGAGACTGAAATAAAAGAATTTTAAAAATTTTTACCGTATGAAAAATACTGTATCTCCGTATTAAAAAAAAAAAAAAAAAAAAATAATACGTTTCGTCCAATTCCGTTCGATCTTCGAATTTGTCAACAATCGTACAATTTCATATTCAATTAATGTCTTTATTTACGAATATAATTATATAAGAACAAAACAATATACCTTCTAATATACTTTTTTTTTATTAACGAAACTTGTATATAAATATACTTATTGCTGTTCACAGATTCATTTTAGTATAAGACATATATAAAAAAAAGAGCGTATTTTGCACACGAAATGCGTTAGCAAATAATCTTTTAATAAATGGATAAGAATATTTATGTTTCGATATCGAGGTGAAATAGTCTTCTGTGTTTAACTCTTTCACAGTGCAATAAAATGAAGAGAAATATAGAACAAACGAGATAAAAAATATTTGTTTTCATGTCAACATTTTTTGGATTCTTTATTACAGATACTATAAAGTTTGTAATTTTAGCTGTTGATATGTAATAAATTCCTATGTTATGTATACTACATTTTAAGATAAAACGTTTACCGTACTATACATACATGTTACACGACTGGTCTCTCTTAAGAGACTACTTTGCGAAAAAGTTAAGAAATAGAACAAAAATGCACGTGAGAGATATACAAGAAGAAAATAGAGAAATCTCTGTTGCAAAACTTCCTTGCATAATTGAACCGATACCATGATACAGTGAAATTTTATAAGTCACAAGTTGTAAATTATAAATTACCAGTTTCAATGAATTTTCTCGTGATGCATATATAACAGGAACAAGTTTGACGACAAAGCAAATGAAATTTTACAAATTACGAGTTATTTGATTTCTCTATTTACCTTAAAATTCAAAAAATTATAAGAAAGAAACACATAAGCTCCAATTCGTAACCTATCTGTTTACTAGTATTATTAATTAATAAATTATTACGAGACAGATAATAAAGTTACTTTTATAGACAATAAAGTGACTTTATAGGCGAACGATAAAATGTCATGATAGACGAAAAATATTGTTTGAGTCGTTATAGAAATTTCAATACCTTTTACTATTAAAATTTCCATTATTGGAAATTATTCAATTACTCGTCCTACACAAATCGATATCGATTCATCTAACCTTTTGCAAAATTCTGCTCCACAGCTGAGAGAACGATTTGATAGCAATCTGGTTGCCATTTTAACGACGTTTAGAAACATCAACGTCAATCAATATTGAAATATCTATAATCCAATCGTACGTACAACAAATTGAACAAATTCAACAATTCAGCACGAGATCAAATATATGATGGTAATAAAAGAACTAATAAAAGTTTACCAACGTACATATCTACCTGCACCTTTAACAAACACACACGCCAGTGATATAATATATGCTTACAGCTACTATAAAAAAGTATTGGCACATACTCTTACTTTATAATGAAGTGTTTTTGTATCAGCTTCTATATTTCATAATATCAAATGATAGTCTAGCAACGTTCTTCGTTTAATTCCTCTAGAGTTGATCTAATAAAGAATCTAAGAAAACACACGCTGTATCGACGAGTATCGGATGGTTTCTGAACCAGATATCGACGCATGTTCCTAAGTATATCGTTTTCTTAAATCGAATGTAATTTCCAAATTTAAGCTTTTTACAATTGACGTTTAAAATGAGAAATAGTAAAGTTGTAACGTAAGAACTTTACGAGCAATATTTTGGATATAGTTCGATAAATAAAGCGAAAAAATGTCAAATTATTGTAATCATATGAAAGTTCCATTGAATGATACGAAGTTTAATAAGCTTAGACGTAATTAGCTAATGTGTAAATGCTGTGATAAATACAACGGTGTATCGATACGTTCTGTAGCCGTTGTACATTGAATGGTGTGTAGTATGATCAATCCCGGCCTCGAAATAGTTACCAACAAACTACGATTTCAGGGAACGGAATTCAAACCGTGCGGTATCAATTAACGAAATAATTCTCCTAAATTCGACGCTTCGTTTCGATGTTCCACAGCGATCGTTTCGCATCGACTCGTCGCGATTACCCACGTTTACGCGATACTAAACTGGCGTCATAACGCACGCGTAAATCTCCGTAAGTATCTGCCCCACGATTTTCTACGACGACTCGTTACCTACGATCGTGGATACATCGATCAAAAGAAAGAAATAAAAAAAAAAAAAAAAGGGGGAAAGGATGTTTTTGCGATTGAAATAACACTATTAGTAGAATTTTGTGAGAAAATCGATCGATCGATAGATCGATCATTTTTCTTAAGCGAAATTTCATAATATTGGAACGAATAAAATTTTGTATGTAAATTTATATGATTTTACCCCAAGTAAATTCGTTTATAATAATTAATATTTATTATTACTCGACATCCAACGATCTTCTGGAAATCCAAACGGAATACACAGAAAAATATTTTCTTCGAGAGTCAGAGTATAATCTTTGATCAACGAATTCGTTGAAATTAATTACAGTAATCGAGCAATTAAACGATAGATTAAATTATCAAATGAGTCGGATAATCGAGATAATACATAATATCTTATTCCTGTTCATGCTGTTTAACGTGAAAAATTATACTTTACCGTAGAAAGTAATGGCTTTTTTCTTTCCTTCTTTTATTACTTTCTTTCTTTCTTTCTTTCTTTGCAGTTTGTCGAGCTACAAAAGCCAAGGGAAACCGTTCTCCAAAGGAGAAGCTGTAAACATTGCACGATGACGCTAATGAAATTAAATATGACGAAATAATTTTCGTTTTATTAACCCTTTTAAGTCGGCATTTATAAGTGTAAATCTTATGTGCCCGTTGCAAGCACATAACGCGAGTAATTAATTGGTGGGAACTGTATTCCAAAATCTGCGTTTCTCGTTAATTTTTAACGATCGTATTAGTACCTCGTTAGCTTCGTGTATATTAGTACCTTGTAATAATAAAAATTTACATAAATTACATCAGCCCAAGACTCGGATAACACTGCTAATTAATAACTGAATCGTTATTTCACTGGAAAGATGTCTTCGATATATATATACGTACTACAAGTAAAAGTTATTCCAACACGAAATAAAACGTAACCTACCTAATAGCTTTGTTAACTGATTTCATTTTATAGGGTTTTAAGCGTGTTTATTAATTTCCTAATAAAATAATGTTTATATGCTACAAATGGTAAGACCAGTCTTTTGCCTGTTCGTTGAAATAAAATAGAACCTGGTAGTAGATCGAGATAATTTTTACAAGTAGAATAAAATATGAAAAGACGATTAAAAATACCTTTCGTAGTGAAAATTACGTAATGTTATTCCAAATTCTTTTTTATTATTTATCATCGTATATGTTTATGTTTTAACGTTTCAAAGTATATCAATTTTAAAATAGAATAAAACAATCTATCAAAGTAATGGATGAGTGAAGAACAGTTACGATTATTAATAATTTTAAAAGTCTAAATGCATAAATAATCGCTTATTCCACTTGTTTTAGCGTCGTAACAAGTGTAAGTAAGAAGAGGGAAAAGTCAGAAAGTGTGGAAATTATTGCGTAAAATTTGCCACAAGGTAGAATTGGTTAGGATAGGATGAAAAATTTTGCCTATGGTAAACATCCATCTGTTCCTCAAATACATCATGATCTTTATCGATCAAAAATGACTTGATCAAATCACAGCCAACTAGAGGCATTAAAAAATACGTGGCTCGTTTATCCGCGTCGTGTTTTCCAGGCGAAATTACACGAAAGCGTGTCCGCGTTAACGCGCCTATCAATTTTCCCTCGGCAACTTAATTATCCGTTAATTGCAAACTTAAAATCACCGATAAAATATATCACACGTCGCAGATAAATCACCGCGATATTTGCGAGTGTACAATTACCAGGCTTAGCGTAAAACTATCTTGCGATTTTCAGAATGGATCGCATATTAGTAGACGTTAGACGAATCAGTCGGTTCGTTCGACGATTTAAAAATCGCTATTTTCCCTAACAATTTCCTAACTTATTTTCTAAGTTTTTAATTTAAAGAAAAACAATTGTTTTTCTGTTCTTTAGTCACCTCAAACAGGAGCCTCTTAGAAGCTGAATCAATCAAATCCACCGTTTACCGCTTTCTTATTTTCTTAAGGAATAAATGAGTTGTTTCCTTCGGATCGTTCGTGCCAAGAATACGACACAAATAATGGTAAATTCTAAAGCATATTTAAAGAAACAACGCGCGTTTCTACCCGATAATCTTTGCAAATCGATGTAAATATACAATTCAGAATAAAGCGATAACGATTTATTAATCGTTCCTAATTTATGTAAAAGAGGTACAGATATATTCAAGAGAAATATCAGAAAGAGAAAGATATTTCTAGTGTTAAACGCGACTACAAATGATTTTACAAGCCACAACAATTTTAATATTCAACCGATAGCTCAAATATGCGATCGATAAAATTATTCGAAAATTAAAGGTTTATTAATGCGTTACACGTAAATTTATCCCGAAGAGTCGCGAAACTGAAGTTAATTAACACGCGTGCGTCGCTCCTGTTCAATGCATCATTCGTTCATGACTTTGGTGCATCGTTATTCCGAGCAGCGAAATAATGGCGACAAAAGCCAACCGAACAGCTGTTGGTTTTTCTCGTACACTTGTAAACGTTTAGAAAGCAACGGGTTATTATCGATTGTAAAATGTTTCATTCGAGAATTATGGATATTCATACAAATTCTAATTATCATAAATTTTTATAGTCACAGAAATGGAACCTGAATAGAAATCTCTAATCTGTTTGTACCTTTTTCAGTTTAATTGTTTTCGCTATCTATTTCTTGCTATCAATACAATACTACTATTATTATTAGTAAAAGCTGCTAGCGCACTATTTGTATTACTATTGTTATCGAACACTTTACATCGTTAAAAATACCGATTACGTTTCTTAAAAATAGAGAGATACGACAGATACACTACTTACAATCTATTATATTACCTTTTATTATATTATTCTTTCGAATCGACTTCTTGATAGAACATTATGTTCGACAATGCTATCTTGGTTTCCCCAGTTCACTGTGCTTTTCTTAGATATTTTGAACGAGAATAAATCATCGATCGATGCGTGTTAATAAACTAACACACACGAGACTAGTTACCACGGGACTGTTTTCCAGCGGAACACGAGCAACATGGACCATCGCTCTCGATTTTTCAAAATTATCCCCTGATGATGTCACAGAACGCGACGTGAGATAGACGAAATTCCGTATCGTCGTAGTGCGTCAAGGCGCGAATCAAACGATTTCGCGAACGTAACGAGACCCTGATAGAAAGGATTGCATGGCATATTCTGCAACGTCATTTGTGTATTTCCAAGAATTCTCCTGCTTTTAACTTCACTTTGCGTACTTTATCGTGTACGCTGCATCTCTCGGTGATGAGAACTTGACCATTACGTTCTACGTTTTACTTTAAGAAAGTAGATAGAATCGGTTACCACGACGGACAAAAACGACATTTATAGTTCTACCTTTGATTCAGGCATTTTTAAATCTTCTATCTTTGACGTATTGCCGTCAAGATTTCAGCATTCGTGAACAACAACGCAGACAAAAACCATAAAATACGATATAAAATAAAAATTACAAGCGATACTGTAGCATATACAACAAAACTACTAGTATTTGAAGCTCGTTTAATTATATCGTTTATTTTATTCGATTCAAGTCTACTATATGACTTACTTTTGCGCTTGAATCTTTCACTCCGATTCTCTCGAAACATTAGGAATCTTTTTGTTCGTTGGAATAACGAGAGAGGTAGAAAAACTGGAGAAACACAGCAGGGTTAAAAGAAACGTTATTAAAAAAAGGAAAGGACGCGTTTGAACGTAACGATGAATCAATTCGTGAGATAGAAGCGGCGATCGGCAGGATTATGAAACGAGATCGCGCGAGCGAGGACAATATCGAGAGGTGATGGCCATTAGGACCGCGGCAAATATTAATTAAACGGTAATTCTTGCGATCACCGAGCCAGTGGTCCGCGACGATCGAAACCGCAGAGAGGCAATGCGTAATCAGCGGTCGCATTAATAATTTTACGCTTTGTTTCTGCGACGCGTAACCGGCTTTTGCGCTAAATCTCGCGAGCACGATCGATCGCCGAGGTTATCTTGCGCGCGTAATCGAGAGAAAGTCGCGAGAATAGGACGAGAAACGACGCGAATCTCCGCGCGATTGTTACGAGGGCAACGCGACGCTCCGAATTTTTCTGTATTTCTTTTATTTCTGTAGCTACTGCGGACCTTTTTCATTGATCGTTTACGATCGTATCAACCACCATGATGGGTTATCGGTTGAAATAATACTCACAATTGAAATCAACGGTTTTTTTTTGTAAGTTTTCGAGAAGATTTTACTTTGTCTTTCAAAATTATAATTCTCACAATTTTAACGATCAAAACCGTTTAATTTGAATTCCTCGGATTGTCTTTTTATAGAAAAGAAAATTCGCAATACTCGATGGAATTAATATTGATACGCTAATATCGATATGGTAATTAGTTGCTTGATAATTGTTATTCCAATCCTATGCATAAATGTTTTTTACTGGCGGTGAAAGGCTCTTTGTTTATTGAAACGAGAGTGAAGTCGAGATAGAAAAATTCGAAGACAGGGTTAACAACATCGATTAATCTTTGCTCGTAAGATCAACTCGCACTTCTAACAGGAATGATACTTCCCATTCAATGAAGGCAGACTGCATTCCCACTAAAGTTTCGTTCGAACTGCAACTTTAGCTTCACTTCTTCTGACCAAGGATTATCAAATATAAATTATGTATAATATTTCAATATTGTCAGCTGACACAGGATGTTACGACAGCTTAACGCTTGCTTAAGTGGCTACTAAAGAAATCATAAGGTTAATACAACCAAACCACGAATAAACCACATTAATCTATAAACGAAATTTAGTAATTCGACGTGATCCAAGACAGATAGCGATTTGCCAGATTATAGATTCGTTAGGCCAATGATCTCATAATTTATAATTCATATGGTAACATAATTTTGTAGTTCTTAAGAACGTTTCGAAATTTTCTCACTGCTAAAATTAATATATACTATACTATAGCGATTAATGTTCTGTCCCTTCATTTAGTTCTAATATATAAAAATCTGTTGGTATTAGAATTCTCAATCGTTCCAACTATTTTAGATCCGAAGTGCGATCGAATCGATTTTGATCTGTATATTAATAGCGAGTTATACTTTCTTTAAATCGTTTGACATATTTCCTATTGGTATCTACTCCAGGTATCGAGCCACGTTGTAAATTCCAAATGTTGACGCGAGGTTTAATCTCGAGAAACTTATCAACGATAAAAAAAAAAAAAAAAATACGATCGCATCGACAACGAATCAAGGACCATCTAATACAAAGATTCACCGTAAAGGTATCCTAGTAAACCCGAATATTAAAAATTCCAGATACTGACGCAAGAATTAAGATGTACGTTTTTAGATGAAACAGCGGTAAGTCGAGAGTTTTCGCCACGACTTCGTACGGAAGATTCCATGGGATAAGAGGTGTCTGCCAGCACCCAGTCGTCGTTAGCCAGTCGGTAACGACCGACCTCTCTCCCACCCACGTTTAAATGCGAATCAAGTAGGAAATCCAGGCGGCGCGTGTGCAAGAATAAAGGAAGAGAAGTACTCGCCAAGTTCAGGAGGGAGAGCAAGAGAAAGCAGGAGGAAGCTAAAGTGTTCTAGAAGGAGACGAAGCGCGAAATAGAGGATAGGAAAAAGGAAAAAAAAAAGAGACGAAGAGAGGAAGAGAGAGCTAGGGTAAGCTAGGCGAAAATAACGATGGCTCGCCATAAATCAGGCAAGGCGACGGTCACGACTGCGGGAATCGCTTCGCTGCGAAAAAGCTCGCTCGGTTACCAATGACTAATCCCCGTGGTAAGCTTTTTGCGACGGCTTCCTTTTGCGCGCACGCCGCGCCCGTGATCGCCGGTGCTTATCGGCCGTTGCACGCCGGAAAAAAAGGCTCGCGGCGCGGCGGCGTGAGCCGTGGCCGTGGAAAAATTATTTTCGAGCTCCACGGAGAAACGGACGCGGAGAAATGAAACCTTCGGCCGCGGCTTCTTGTCACGGGACCGCTCGCCGACGCTCTCCGCGTGCTTCGTCTAACCGAGATCGCGCGTATTTAATTTTCTCGCAACAAATTAATTTGCAAGATCCATTCAACGTATACACCGTGGCCTTAAATTCGTGGTACAATCTGTCCCGTTTCCTGATCGTAGATCTCGGTCAATCAGAAATACCAAGGGCGTTCAACAGAAATTTTTAAGATTGCCTACCAAGTATCGTGATTCTCCTATCCCATTTAATTCCCACGATTACGATGATATTGTTAGGAATGTGAATCTTCGAATCTCAATCGATAGCTCAACAACTCGTGACCCTCGATCGTACACCCAGGCTTCCAAAATGTTTACCTTCGAAAAAACGCGACATTATTTGTTGTTAAACACCGAGCAACTTTGCATCGCTTATGACCACCATAGCTGTTTTAATGGGATAATGAATTTGACTAACTTCGTCGGAAGATTGATACACTTAGTCGACCTATAGAATCTCTAAGATCCCTCTTAAGAGAGATTTTCTAACTTTTCTACCTTGTCGATTTTACACATCGGTTTCTCGTTCCTAATTGTTACTTATTATTTCTTTTCATTTCTACTATCTTATGCTTTGCTATCTTTCCTGTACCCGCTACGCTGTATCGTTCCTTTTTCACTAATGACATTTTCCCCGTGTTTCTTTCCGGTGACACTAATAAGTAAAATATAATATGAAACGCGACTGAAGTCAGAAAGATCCTATGGCTCAGATCTACGGAATAAGATGCAGATCGAGAATAACAAAATTACGTTAGAAGCAAATCTGCCTGGCTCCAACTAGACAGAGTACAAGAATGTATTATTAAAACGTCGACAAATTCGACAAGAGTCGCTTTGGTTACACGAGACTCTCGATTCTAAAATCGCTCGATTTTATTTTCCAATAAGTATTTATACAACGTTCGAAGATACGTGTTATTTCGAAAATTATAAATTTACTATCGGTAAAGTGGAATACCAAGATATAGAATTATATTTGAATCGTGTATTTAATTTTGATATGAAAATTTATAAGAGTAACTAATGAATATAGTTAAATTGGATAATCTGGGTAGATATATGCTAGTTTGAAAATTGTACAATGTTATTCTATAGTGACGTGAAATGTTTGGCAACGAAATCCGATTATGTATATTCGTGTCGTGCATGTAATTTTACAACGGAAAATAATTGTAAGATTGGATGAATGTATTTCTGGGTAACTGGATAATCTTGAAAGATACGTGTTACTGCGAGTATCTTATTTTGTTATTATACTGATATTATATTAATACTGGCATAACACTGGCATAGAAAATAATTGTAAAGTTGCTAGAATATACTTCAACTGAATGAATAACACTGTGTGGTATATGCTATTTTAAGTAGTACGTAAATACCTATTTCATAATTGTTACTGATAATGTAACTTCATTAGAATATCTGAAAAATATCATCATTCTTGTAGATAATTACGTAATTGGAAAGTATATCGAATCATTAAAAAAAAAAAAAAAAAAAAACAAAAAGGTATTCCGTCACATATTTGTAACAGATATACCGATATATACATCACTATACGATACTTGTGAGAGCTTGAAAGTTTCATAATAAAATCTAAATTAATATTCAATTTCACGTATCATTTCCTCTAGGTACTTATTGTACGCGTATCGTGTTTTCGTTGGAAAATACTGAATTATAATTTTATACGTTGTAGGATTAGCACATAAAAGAAATTTACAGTATTTTGAGTCTTATAATATTTCACTGACAGCGGAGAGGCTAAACTTTCAGGTAGACTATCGTAATTTCCAACCAGATACAACTGATACTGTGTGAAAAGAACAGAATTACTAATTTTGACGACGTCTTATCGGTCAAAAATTACATGCAGATTAACTCAGGGGATATTCTTTTACAGATTAATATGATACTTTCACGCGTTAAATTCAGAAATACTGCTAGACCGTTGTCATTTCAGATTTTATTACTCGCATGAATAAAACTGATAATTAGAATTAATTTTCTCGCTATCTTTCTTTATATACTTATGACAAAGTGTATAATATTTTTTTATTAAATAACTAGAAATAGAAATAAATGAAAGTCTTTATTTTTTTCAAACATCGAATAATAATACGCGTTTAAGTAATAGTACACGTTTACCTATTCGTAAATATTGCACGAAAGAAAGAATTTGTCATACAGACAGATACATATTTAAAAATTATCTAAAGCGTATGTCATCGTAGCTGTTAAAACGTAGCGTTATCTTTTTAAAATATCTAACGTCAATTTCCTTCTTTCTGCATAACATTTCGCAATTCAATGAAAAACCATAAATCGATTATCGCATTGCCAACGACTTAACAAGACCAACGTTACGAGAATCAACACGTGTACCGCCGTGCCGACGGAATTTGAAGTTTTATCAGAAATTTCACGCAATTTACGATAACTTATAAGATATTGTACGCGTACAATTGCTTTGATTACTGCGTTCCTTCGTAAACAAGATTTCTGCCTGCAGAATGATTTCATCTCCTCTGTTTTGTTCCTGTAAGAACTGTTGCTTGCATTGTTCCTCGATTCAAAGAAAAACTCGATGAGCTTGAAAATGGAACAAAGAGAAAAAGTTAGTCAAGAGAAGCGTTGTAACAGAAATGACTTTATCCTAACGGAAGACCGTCATGTGGCATATACGATACGCGTTCATCGCGTCACCACTTTCGCACGATATTATAATTAAAATTACTGCCTGCATATTAACTGAAAATATAGTATTAATTTCTAATTTGCCTTGTTATTATGTGAAAAATTGAAAAATTAATAGTAGACTATGGATGCTTATGTAAGTTTGTATTTTCGCGAACGTAACTAAAGGAACAGAATCTAAACGAAGATCTTTTTAACATCCTCGAAATATTATGACGAACGCTACGTTATAGATAATTTTTATATTTCTACGATTTATATGCATACTCAACAATTTTTGTATCTCTTATTGCAGTAAACATGTTTTTCAATATTACAATAAATTCGGTGCATCGATAATGTTATCAACCGAACTACCTATCAGTTATCTATGTATAACGATACGTTGTTCCTGTATGAATATCATAAACCGAAAGAATCCCATATATACATTCAAATTTCTCAATCGCGTACACCTTTTACTCCAACTTTACGACTCGCCTTAACAAGGATTTCTCCGATCCAGCAAATAAACCGTACACCAACAACTAACTCGTCCCAGGCTCGAACAAATGTCAATACCATAAAACTTAAACCAATGTAATCTCTTTCAGAATTTAAACTTTCATCCATAACAAACGTCGGAACACGCATACAATAGTAGAAAAAAAAAAAAAGAAAGAAATCGATATTGACTAGACATCAGATGGGTAGAAACTATCGAGACAGGGGTGACAATTAATCCAGGGTTGCGGAACAACGAAAAAAAGTTTGTCGGATCTAATTAAACGGCCGCCTTGCCGTGCGTTTCGCGCGTTTTAAACGTATTACCAGCATTTAATGGCACGTATCGATTTCGACAACGATGAATGGCATCGAGAACGCGGCGTGTTTCGGGGGCACAGAGGTATACAACGAGAAAGAGAAAGAGAAAGAGAAAGAGTAGGAGTAACAGACAGGGGGAGAGAGAGAGAGAGAGAAAGAAAGAACACACACGAGGGGACGAACGCTGCGGTCCGCGAATGACATTTCAGCCCGAACAGCGACGGAGACCGGAAAACCGGGAGGGGAAAAACAAATCTACGGGTCGCGCGAATGACGTTTCAACAGTGCGGCCGACTGGAGCAATTACTAACGGAATATTGCAATCATTACGTCTCTATCTGCCACGCAGGCTGTGCCTCTGTGCCTGTCTCGGTCCCGTTTCAAAAAAATGATCGCGTATCGATGTGACCGGGGTAGACAACCGCCTCGCGTTGCAGATCGAAAATCATTCGCGGAACGCCGCCAATCAAACCGTTTCCACGTGAAACTTGATTTCGGCTCTTCCCTCCGCCTCTGCCTCCTACGCCACGCGCGTCTCCACCCCCGCGGGCGCCCACGAAACGACGAGAACCACCGAGCGTCGACGGCCTATCCGTTACCGCGCGCTCTATTCTTTTTGCGTTCCGTCGGCTCCATTTGTTTCGCGATTTCGATACGCGCGCCTGTACTCGATGGGACGCGTTAACCGAATGCCGGTCACCGTTCAGTTTGTTGTCGTTGCATTTCCCTAGTGTTAAACGACCAGCTTTTAACTGTGTTGTCCGTAGTTTTTTGCCAGGGGGGAGGATCGATGTTTTGGGTTGCGTAGTAAGAAAGTATTTTCCGATTTACCGATGGAGAGTAATCGCACAGACTGTGTGTGGCTAGTACAGATAAAATACAAAATATAAACCTCTTAAAGCGGAATTTCTGTTTAATCTGTGGGAAAAAGTTAACTTTATTAATTGCGACTAATAGGACAATTTTTGTTTTCGTGATAGTAAACGACGAGCTGTTAGCTGCATATAGAAATAAAATTCCGCTACCAAGACTGATATTTAATGATATCATAAATGTTTCCTGGCTAAATAAAATACGATATTTTCCCTTGCAAAAAAATAAACGGTCGATTTTTCATAAAAGGCATTTTTAATTAAGCATTCCATTAAGATCACGGAATTCTTTCTTCCTGCGCTTAACATAACGTTCCAAATGTTACGGAGACTACATTCCTCACAAGAATGAAAACAGAGATTAATGAAATCATAGATGATACTTGAACACATAAAATACAATACTTCTCGTTGTTTTATTAACATTCCGAACCTCCGAATGCTTAAAAATCAAACTTCGAATCCGTCCTCTAAAAACCAATAGAAAAGAAGAATTTCGAACAAGAATGAGAACAGTTATCAATGAAATTATAAATTGTATGTAAAAATACAATATTTTTACTTGAAGATTTATAAAATCTTCCTCGACGAAGAAGAGAATGGTCAGTTTCTTAGAGAAAACTATTTTCAAGCATTTCATTAGAATTCTTAATGAATTCTTTTTGAAGAAATGATGAATGATTGGAACGTTTGAAAAGAAATAGCGTATAAATAACAAATAATTACAGAAATGTGTCAAAATGCATTATTAGTAGATGCATAACTAATAGATATAATAAATAAATAAATGTTGCACACAAATAGCTAACATTCTGACGACGTTACCGTAGCGTCATCGGTCGTCATGATGCTAACATTCTAAATCTAAGTCGTACTGCAATTTTTCTCTCCAAATAAAAAACATCATGCAGAATTTAGCACACAAGTTATCAAGCAATATTACCAAGGTAGAAAAAATTCTGTTCGTCGTAATTTGCAAGAACCATTCACGCGGCGGCACGATAATTTCGAACGATCGCACAGGAACGATCACGCGCGACGGCTGATGAAAAGCGCGCGAACGCGATCGTTGCGAAGTGTCGCGTACAATCTGCCGTTTGCATCGAAGTATCTAAATATCTATCGAGTCAGGACGATACGATGTTTTACACTGTCGCTGAAACGTCGTTCATTTGCGAGCAGCGTTTTAAATGAACGATATCTCCGCAAGCGACTGCCTCTTATCTGCTCCGATTATGATTATAAATCGATAACCCGCGGTAAGAATGTGAGTAAATGCACGTACACTACGATCGTAAGTATTGTTCAAATACTTTTTTGCAAGTGTCCAAATACTTTTGCGAGTCACTGTGGGCCTGTGTTTGTGCTTAGGCCTCTACGTTCTATCGCGATATTCTATCGCGCGTAGCCACGTTGATCGAAAAGAATAAAATCATTTCAACTCGATTTATTCGTAATTTTATGACTAAAACACACGTTGTCAAGAATAAGCAAATATCCGGATACTTTTAAACGATAGCATACACCGATTCGCGTGTGCTTCCCGGTAAATCGTGAGAACCACCGTCTCTCGAAACGGCGATATGTTTTTTTTTTTTTTTTATCAAAACTTCTCTGTACCTTTAGTTCTTCCTTGTTTTCTCTGTCGTTATTCGATGATAATTTCGTACAGTTGGAAATGAGACTAGGCGACGGATGGTATGCGGTTTATGCAAATTTCTCGCTACGTTCTCACGCTGATCCACGAATACCGCGGGACAGTCCGATTTTGTGTTATCGAAGATCTTTATTGAACGCAAATGTTTAAAAATATTTCGTAGGAATTTAATCGTAACATCGATGTCGCTGCTCGCCATTTTTTCATCCAAACGTAAACAACGTCCTATGACGTTGCTTTTTTCGTTTTTTCGAATTTTGCGCAAACCAACATAATTTGTACCGTTCGTCTCTTTCATTGTGTGCTTAAAGACGCGTTAGTTATTAGCGATCACAGGCAGAATGCTCGTTTTAAAATAAAACCAATATCTCTCAGAAGATCTAGAACTATCTTGCCGTAGTCTTCTTTTGGTAACACGTTGAATGGATTCAATGGGTCGTGGTTTGTATTTGGAACGGGTGATTAGGATATGATCGATAGAATTTTGTATACAGCAAGTGTCACAAATGTTTGGTTCAGTTTTGATGATAAGACAGGAGTGTGTGCCATTTGTATGGATTATTGCACTGTTTCACGTTCGTAATTATGTTTCGCTTGAGAAACGTTTCGTATTTTATGTTAACAGTGTTCTTTATAGTTTTAGGAAAACGAATAAGCGTATAGCCATGCTTAACTAAAATTGAAATTAAAACTATAACGTACTACTTTTATTATTTATTCTTATTTGTTTTATCAAACTGTTTTATTAAACTAATACTGCACTTCATATATAAAAATGTATTATAAACTGACAGTATGCGCGGGACTACAAACCAATCCTACACACATTTCCCACGAATCCTATCACCGCTAATCAGATGCCAAGAAATCAGAGTACCAGACAAGTGTACCACGAAAAAATCGTCAGAAAACTATGTCTCCCGTCAGTTTTTTTCATTTCGCAGTGGTTAATGACCCGAATGATCGGCCAAGGAATGTCTTCGCGTATTAATCAGTCCAAAAAATGTACAAAACACCACGCTATTTTTCGTAACGGACCAGCTGACGCTATTTTTGTGTTTCCACAAAACGTGTTGCCGTTCGTATTCTTCAAGCGACGCGCGCCTCTCTAAAACGCATGATTTACACCGACCATAGGACGTGCCAACAGCTGATTCTCTGACACGCTTCTGTCTGAATCTATTCTGACCTGCTTAGTTAAAATATGTCATCTAGCATTTTTTGCCATTTTTCAATATATGTTAAAATATTTGAGGTTCGTCCTTATTTATCTTTAAAGTAAAGTTAAGTGTACGTGTTTCTTAGAGATCTAACAACAGACTAATTTGTTTGTACGTATAAATTTCTAAGTGCTTTTCAGATGACTTTGCTAGATTATAATCTTCTATGTATCTATCATCTACCAAGTTAGATAGTTCCAAATTTAAACGCAGATATAACATTTTATTGTAGCAGTATGTTGCGGTGGCAACTAAGAAAATTCTTCAATTTCTCGACGAATTTTTCTAGCTTTCACTTCTATCATCTCGGTATTTTTCTCTTTAATTTACATATTTAAAACTATGAATTAAAAACAATCCCAAGTGTTTTCTATATTAAAACACATACCTGGGATATTTAATCGTTACTTAATTGTTACGTTAAACCGAAAGTTCTTTCAATCGTTTACCAATTGTATTTTTCTAACGCTAAAAAGTATCTCAAAGTTTATGTAATATACGAAAAAACCGATATGCATGAATTTTCGCTTCGATTTTATGTTAAATATTTTCTTGGAATATTAAAAATCTCTTTTGGATGTTAAAGCGTGAGCAAAATTGAAATATCAAAATTTGAGGGTCGCAGCAGCGTTAATAATACGTGCCTAAATTATCCGCCTGTATACGCAAGTATAATAATTATCCTATAGGCTATGAAACTCCGGCTCGACGAGATGATAATTAGATATTTTAAATTAGACGGAAAAATTGAGACGATAGAAAGAAAATGGCAAAAGTACAATTTTCACGGATATTTCAAAGTGGCGGACAAAACATGTAACTAGTATCGACAGTATTAATGTATAAGCATCGTATACGATGCGAAAAACCGCGTTATCGTCCGATAAACCGTGGCCGACTCTGTTATCCTCTTTCTTACTGATTTTTCCCAGTAAAAATCTCGAGAACTTTCTCATAATCGCGGCCAGTTTCGTACCGTAGGAGAAGTTTCGTACTTTTCATCAAGTGTGTACGTACTTTTCTTCGAGTTCTCGCGGCGAAAGGAATTTAATTTGTGGTTTTTTCTTTCTGCTCTTCTTTTGAAGCGGCGCGGATGGAATGCGATACTCGATTAAGAAAAACCAAAATTAGACAGCGATGCAACAGCTGTAATTATCGTGCTCTGAATTCTGATAAGATCATACACGTTCGTTATACATACATTGTTACATTCGGCGCACGAGTACTGTTAGACAGGCGGTTTTGTTTAGTTCGCTTTCGAATCGAACGGAATGTAAAATGTTCGTAAGAGTCAGCAATTACGTTGCGAGATATGAAAATGTATATTTAACAGCGAGTATCAGCGGCTAAATAAAGATTCACCGTGCTATAGAAAGGTATGATTTCGAGATTCAAAGCTAAGAGATGTAAAATACGGTTTCATCGACTCTGTAACGTTTCGATAAGTCTTTTGGGGTGTGAAACGTAGCGAAAATATATTTGCTATTTCGTACGGTATGAAATATCTGTGTTTAAGCGTTGGACAACTTTTGAACCGTTCAATCTTTGCAACATTACGATCACTGGAATCCTAAGGTGTTATAATTTTTGCACTTTCATTCGGAAAAGCAAAATTTTGTTCTGTATAACGATAACTTTATAACGATATAATTTCACGTTAAAATAAAATCACGTTATTGTGTAAGCGCAATAGGTTTTTACGTTTTCAATATCGTACGAACTGCTTGGAAGGTAAACCGATCGAGTCTGTTATTTCTAAATTTCTAAATTCTATTAGTGTTAATCTTCTCAAAGAAAAAGACGATCTAGTTATATAAATTTATTCTTTGTTGGCAGATGACATAATTGCACACATGCACGACAGTGCATCGAATTCATTTGACAGTAAAGAACATGATAATAAGAAATATGAGAATTATTCGTCGAAGAAAACATGACTTTAATTTTCTTTTAAAATGTTATATTTAATAAAATGGATAAGATTTGTCTCAAACTTTAAATACTAACATGATGAACCTATTAGTAACAATGATAATGAAATTTCAAAGTGTTTCGTATAACACGTATTTATAAAAGATGTCTACGAGTGTTTGAATATCTTCCTCGGTCGTTATCTAATACAAATTGCCTAAAATGTAAATTCCCTGGTATCCTAATAGCTCAAAAAACGTCAATTGTACGTTAATTTTCTTTTTTCTCGTGAAAACTAAGATCGATCTAAACTCACGCAACTCGTGCGGTTCCGAGAGACAAGTTTCCTCGATCCCGCGACGACCAGTACGAAACGTATATAACTTTCTCGACGTCGAATTTCTCAACTCGACAAATACTGTTTCGCATAATATGTAACGCAGCGTGTCAACGTAAAAAGGGCAATATGTGATACTACATCTGTAGCAACGCCTCGTATATCGTAACAGATTTTCCTGATTTATTCGGCCGCGTAGAAAGTGAATTCACGGAGAGTGTGGGCTCTAACTTCGCACGCGTTTCCCAAGCCGCTGCAACAATCGCGAACGCGGTTTTCGAAACGAACGAAAGTGCTTTCTAAATGTATCGTCATAATCGAACATTAACATCGATCGAACATTGCCATCGATTTCTTTTGTCGAAACGTGTAATCAATGAAAAGCTAATTCTAGCCGGTAAACCGAGTTATTTTTCTCGTGAACGTAGAATATTTCATTTGGAAATCTCAAGCGAAGAAAATGATAAATCTTCTATAAAACAATGATGTTTATATTCAATATTTTGTTAACTAATTTCACGTTAAAATTATCTTCTCATTTGTCTTTAGAATGAAATACGTGTTTTTCTCATTCGTCGTCTTGAACATTTTTTAAATGTTAAGAATGTTAACGTGATCTAATATTACTAATACAATATGTAAACTACCATCGTTTATAAATGGCATATCTTTGAATCTATCAGATCATTTTTTTCCCCAAAAACTTCACGTTGAAATACTTTTTTTACGGTCACAAAGTGATAAAAATTAGAAAATCAACAGAAATGAACTTGTTATATTTTCTTCATTTAACACGATAAAAGGAACACCGAATGTTTTTTAATTCTACATGATAATTAGATTTACGTAATAGAAAAATTCTTCATGAACTTTAATACAATAGGAGCATGTTAAACGCTACTTCAAATGTAATAAACGTTAAATATCTACATAAAACAGAATTGAAGGGCTCGTAACAAATTGGTCGTAACAATTGGACGTTCGAAAAGAACTGTAAATACTCTAAGCAAGACTTACGTATATCTAGAAGCCTAGAAAAACCATGTTAAATAATTTATTACCAAGAAGGATGAAATATTTTTCAACAAGATACTCGTAAGGTTACGGATAATAAAATGTCTGATTCTACCTAAATTTTTCTTAACTTTCGAATTAATGACAACTTTCCCAAACAATCTGATACTAGCAATGAATGTTAAAAAAGATGAAAAGGAAAAGAAAGGAAGGAAAACAAAGCAGAAAACTTTTCGTAACGATGAAGAAATCTAAACCGTCCGGATTTTGTTAAGAAACGATATTTTTATTGGCGTCACCCTGTATAGACCGCGTTGCCAACGATTTCCTCTGAAGATCTTCAATGTCACGTACGCGTCGATAACGTGAAAATCCGCGTGGGGACGCGGAACGCGCGTGCGACAGCCACGGGACGCGGCAACTTCGTGGAAAATTCGCGGAACTTCCCGGAAAGCAATGAGCCGCGACAATTTCAACGCGTAACGATCGTTAAACGTCCAACGGTAGGTATATAACGTGTGCGTGTATGTGCGTAGAACGAGACGGATGGACGCAATAGACGCGGGCAACGGAGAAACGACGACGGAAAAGACGTGGTAGAAGAGAGACGGTTAAGGTTGCAACGAGACAGATAGAGGGAGAGAGAAAGAGTACGCGATAGAGACGGTGTGCATGCGAGAGAGATAGATAGAGACACGGTCGACGGTGCGAGAAGGAAAGTGCTACAGCACGCGACCTTCACGAAACGTCAAACGTCTATGCTGTTTAGCATGCAGGGCCGTACGACTGAAAGAGGTTCACCCACGCTCTCGCCCTCAAATACCTTTTCTCTCTTTCTCTCACAGAAACTAGACTATCATTTACCGATTTAAGATTCGCGGTGCTTTCCGCAACGTGGAGGAAATCGCATTTCGTCACTGTTACCAGTAATCTTGTAGAAACGGAACGACAGAACGTGATCTCTCGACGAACGAGAAATCGTAGGTGTATACGTATACGTATGAGCTTTCGAAGCTAACAGTGGATGTTGATCGACTTTATCATTAGCGGACGACTGGTCTCGCGTGTCGGTTAAAATTGAACCGATCGTGGGCGAGCACGAGTCACAGGAATTTCGAGCTGTCAATAAACAGACGTGTCCGAGAGAAACGACTCGAGGATGCAGAGAAACTTGTGTGACAGCGTGACACGCGAGACTAACCGTCCGATTCTCGCGGTTTGGAGGAGAATCATCTACCTGATACCCCACGAAGATTCTTCTCCTTCTCTGGTATTCAGAGAGATTTTTTTAATTTGTTATTTGGTCGCTCACCCGAAAAGCTGTGCTCACCGATCGCCCACTTGACTGGCGTCGTCTTCCAAAAATCTCGGCTTACTCTCCCGACGCACGTGTGATATTTTCGTCCCGCCGTTGGCGGCTCACGGAACACGCACTCTTTGCCTCACGTTTTCGCTTCAACACCAATCGAGACGCGTTTCGAACGAACCACGGGCTGCCTCGCGTTCTTTTCCTCGTTCGATTCGATCCGATCCAGCATGTCGTTCGTGACTGGTTTTTATACACGACATTTCGTTCGCAATCGAACGCAAAACTCACTTGTCGCACGCTTGTCAGCGGCCAAGCCGCACCGTCGAGTATAGGTTAGGTAAGAAAGTTTGCTAGGTTAGGAAGCTTATTACGTACTGTTCCAGCCAACTTTTCAAAAGCTATCACTTTTGACGTCTCTCCGGTTGTCATTTCAGGAGATGCGTCGTCCATGCGTTTTTCACCAAGTTACTCGTGTGCGCTGTCTCGTAACGTGTGTTGCCGACGCACTCCTCTCGATCCGTCACTTGACGATCTTCGACACTTTGCATCGAACCGCGTCCCGGCCACGAAATTCCACGGGAATCTTCCTCTACGTCAATGCTGCTTTTAATCGGTGACACGATCGACCGACGTTGCTTTCACGAGTGCGTTTAACTTTTGTTTACTTTTCTCCGCGTTTGAGCGCGCCGTTACCGCGCCGATATGCTTTTCCGATTGATTCGCGGCGCGTTACGCGATCGCGGATATACGTTACTTTTTCAGATTTGCGACAGATCGTCGAGATATCGCTAGAATCGCACACTGTCGCTGTAATCGATTATCGTACTTCACTATTCACTTGTCACGTGTCTTCGTGTATCGATGCGCGGCGTAACGAATTTTTCCTGGCCAGCCTATCGCTCGTGCCAAAAA
The DNA here is from genome assembly GCF_041682495.2 of Bombus fervidus. Classification (NCBI taxonomy): domain Eukaryota; kingdom Metazoa; phylum Arthropoda; class Insecta; order Hymenoptera; family Apidae; genus Bombus; species Bombus fervidus. The sequence goes on from NC_091524.1 coordinate 13,448,533, forward strand.
CGTTTTTGGAGTCGGTTTCCGGATCGTTCTAAATGATTCACGAGTGTTAATCGACGCGTACGATGCGTTCGCGATCTCGTGCGTGGTGAACACTTTGGATTCGTAGCATGACAGTGACAAACAACGATCGTGTCGAAGTAATCGAAGAAATTGGCGAATCATAGACGGTTCGCGAATGCTTTAAAAAATTTGTTTGGCAAAAGTTAAACAGCACAAGGTCGATCAACGTCGAACGTGGTTACGATGCGTTACGAGAAACGATTCACGATCCACTGGCGTCCGCGCCACGGGTAACTGTCAACCGTGGGATTTCACGTGTCTCGGGCGCGCTGTTCGGGCGACAGAGACGTTCTCTCGATGGGAAATCCAATGATCGTGCACGAGAGATCTGCGAGCGGGTGCAAAGTGCGTGTTCCGTGTCCTGCCGTGTGTTTGTATTCTTTTTCTTTTTCGCGTATCGGACGATAGAATCGAAGAAAATCGTAGCTGATACGGTGCTCTTTTTCTCTCTCTCTCTCTCTCTCTCTCTCCCTCTCTATCTATCTATCTGCTTTTTCCACGGGTATCGCTCGTGACAGCAAACAGCAGCGGCGACAACAACAACAACAGTAGCAGTAGCAGTCAATGCCGTGAAATGTAACAGGAACGGGCACGTACGAGGAAAAAAAACTTCTTTTTCACACCCCGGCAAAAGTGTTTCGTCGTAAAAAAAATTAAAAAAATAGAAAAAAAGGAAATAAATAACGAGAAACGTGTAATCACAGATCGCTGCCGACAATTGCACGCACTTGGAGCCACGAATTCGAATGGACACTCGCATAGAAATATTTACCTTGCTACATGTAAAATGAATAGAGAGCCTGCCTGAATCGAACGAAGGAAGGCTCAACCGGCCCACTGTGACGTCGCCGGCCTACTGTCAGCTCAGCGCTCGCTCGGCCCCGCGGTCAACTAACCTACCGTGTTCGCCGCGCAGACTTTACCGACAAAATAAATCGATTCGGCACCGCCCACGAGCATAATTCGCCCACGATAAATCCTATTCGGTTATATAACTAATTTACGCAAAAGTTTCACGCCGATATCATTATTTAATAAATATCTAATGTTGTTTCGGTCGCTCGCTTGACTAGCGTAGTAGTCAGGTGTGAAACGCTCACGCGCACAGCCACACATACAGAGACGGCGCACGTTTCCCTCGCAGATCTCGCGATTCGTAGAGCCATAGGCGTCGTTGGACCAAAAAAACTCTTGTTCGTCGTGTTAAGGGTGGGAGGGGAGATCGTGTAAGAATATCAAACGCATTGACGTCTTACGCAGCACGGAAGGTAATTATTTCGGACGTACTTTGCCGCACGTCTGACCTCGAAATTAGAAATTTCGCACGGTTTGGACTGGCGTAGCTCGAATTTACGTGCGCGACAGAGACAGTATTGGAGTAAGATAGCGCGAGACAGCGCGTGTGCGTGCATACAAGAGAGAGGAAGATAGAAAGAGAAAGATAAAGAGATGCACAGACGGAACAGATATTCGCGTGCAATTCTGCCCCGATTTGTCACAGGTATTTTCCCCTTCCTCTTCCTTTTGTTACATCGCCTACGCAACATCGAGTCGAGGATGCTTTCCTAAAATTTATATGCAGATTTTTCTTTTCGCGTTAAGCTCGATAGTTTCGCGGGCTTTCAAAGGCTATCGAGCAACGTTGTCTCCCTCTCTAAAATTCTCATTTTTCCATATTCGTATCGAATAAAAGTCCATGTATTTTTCCTAACCTTTCTTAAGTCCTTCTTCTTTAGAAAGAGAAAGAGTGAGAGAGCGAGAGAGAGAGAGAGGGGGGGGGAAGAGAGAAAGAAAGTAAGAAAAAGAAACAATCTTTTTGTACAGGTATCGGAGAAAGGATCGGAAGGAGCTCAATACCACGAGAATCATATCGGAATACGAAGGGGACCTCGAACGCGCGACACGTGCGACTTCGAATTAGAAAAAGTAAACACGCGTTCGGCCAGGTGGCGCGGAATGTCGTTGCTATATCGATGTGCGGACTCCACGCGCGCAGGTAAGTACGTATACTTTTCGTGCAATATATATAGTTGTTACGATACGTCTGGCTATATAGATTCTTAGGTAATACTAATTGCGTCCGACTGTCGACTACATCCGTAAAGCTCGCGGCAGCCGCGTGCGTGCTCGAGAGGGCGCGCGCGCGCGCGTGTTTGCTAGCGAGCCAGCTCGCGAGATCACGCGTCTATATACGCACACGTGGACCTGCACACAAGTACACCGCCGCGGGGAATAATTTCATTGTAGCTACTTTAATGCGATCGTCGCCGATAAATTATTCCTAGGCTGATAGCTCGTGATCGCCGCCGTAAGAACCGGAATTTACGGCGAGTCGTGCCGTCTCGGTTTAAACGCAAATCCATCGTGCAAATTGAATTGCCTCAATGTCAATAGTTTCTTCATCCGATGAAAGAAGGCCATGCGGTGGCACGTTAACGCACGTAATCCCTCCCCCCCAGCCATTCTTTTAATGGTGTTTCTCGATCGATCACGATGCAATTCTTTTATTTTCGACGCTTTTTTCGCATAGCGTTAAACATAGGAAGAAATGCTCGAGATAACTGTTGTCGCGACACTTTTTAAGTTTGTATAGCATCCTCGGAACGATTAATAAATTATGCATTGCGTAGACTCGAAACTAGTTATGCATACTTTGGCTTTTTCAAATCTTTCTTCCTGCGTACACGTTGCACGAACATGAGTTATGAGCGTGCTATAGCGAAGCATATTTGATACGCCAACGCGAAGAACTCTGTGTGAATGGAATTACTTTGTTGCGATTTCCGTCAAATCACCCGAGTTTTTCCTTTATCGATCTTCATCGTTACACGCTGGCAAGTAGAATCGCGCGTTACGTAGGTGTTCTGTAGAATATAAAAAATGTCCGACATCGATATTCGAAATATAATTCAGAAATCAAACAAATAATAAAGTAGAAAAATAAAGATATTGAATATTACAGATAAAAGTACTAACAATTTCGATTAAGAATTTAATATTTCTAAAATTGATGGTAATCGAATAGATATCATTTATTAATTCCAAAAGTTGTCAATCAACATTTCTTTCGTTATAAAACCTTGGCAAACAACAATTAAATCGCGCGTTTAACATCCGCACTCCTATAATTCCCATTATCCGTGGTTTTTCCTGGTCGCGAGGAAACACAAACGTGCCACGTCGACGACGTTAGTCCAGGAAAGCGACGCGCGTCTAGTATCGCTGTAACAGGATGAAACGACGCGGTGGCGGTGCACTCGGAGAAATTGCACCGAAAAAGGTAGAAAAAGGGGGAGGAAGAGAGAGAACATCTAACCAGCTGGCTTGATACTTCATTATGGCTGCTGGTTTTTACGGTGACCCTCGTCGCGCGGTACTCACCGGGTATTTTCCCGCGTGATAAACGCGATTATTGTCTGGCGTTGTTTGCAGATCGATCCGGTGTTGCATGCGCGTCCACGTGCACGTTGTTTTTCATAGATCGACCGCATCAGAGGGCGGCGGAGGTAGAGCTGACGGGATGATCGGTTGAAATTGCGCGTCTACGCTTTCTTAGGTAACGCATTGCGCGTTGCGTGAACGGAACTCCACACAGAAAGAGAGAGATAGAGAGAAAGATAGATAGATAGATGGATAGATAGATAGATAGATAGATAGATAGATAGAAAGAGAAAGAGAGAGAGAGAGAGAGAGAGAAGGAGGGAGGGAGGGAGAGAGAGAGAGAGAGAGAGAGAGAGAGAGAGAGACGGCTGGTGTGCCAGCCCGTGGCAATTGCTACACTTCGTCTCGCGCACCTTTATTTTTGCTTTGCGTGAGCGCAGGTGCCTCGTCGAGCACGTGACGTCGCTTGTGTATCTGCATCCACGTAATACGCTATTAGGTAACGCGTCGATAGTGCGTGAATCGGATTTGCCGTCGTAACGCCTGCCTGCCGCCTACAGTACGTTTCATTGTCCGCGGATACCAGCGAACCTGCACAAAAGTCGGTTTTCACACGGGCCTGGAACACGACACACCAGCCGCCTGTGTACCATCGATAGAAAAACGTTTCGCTCGGCCAGAAGGACGTTTCGTCGTTTGAATTTTCATGGTGCGTCATGGTGTTCGCGCGCTTTCCACGTCTCCGGATATAGCCGAGTTCTCTCTCGCGAAATTCTGTCAATAACGCGACACCGCTGCGCGGATTTCATTGCTTTTAATTCGCTCTGTGCATCGATATTTGTCGTTTAATCCTTTTATCGAGCTTAAAATTCTTTCGTACACTAGCGTCCGTAAGCATTTCTATACTTCCAAATTATTGCAAATATATAAACTGTATATAACTATCGATCTCTGATCTCATGTCAGACGACCATATATAATTAGTACATCGATGAAAACAATAGTTAATATATGAATTAATATAAATAAAAGAAGAATCTGAAAATAACAGAAGAAAATAGTAGAAGATTGCGTATCGTCATAATCTAAAAGTTTATATTGGTTTTGTGAAGTGTCAGCTGTTCATTACACACAGATACAAAGATCGAGTGATGGAATTTTTATTTATCGTCCTTAGTCCTCTTCTTTCGCACTTGGACGGACTTCTGGATTTACGAGGTATTACATTTGTTGCACCTCAATTACAGCCAAAGGCAAAGAATTAATCATAACGTTGAAAATGCAATAAAAATCTCAATCTTTCTATCGAGTTACGCTAGACGTCCAAATATCTATGAACAATAGCGTATATATTATAGTAAAAGATGTATTGTATTATAAATGCTAGTTTTCTTTACAGTTTCGTTTGCCTCCGCTGTATTAAAACATTTACAAGACACTAAATTGCGTATATGGAAATTTATTTCTGTAATTCGTTCAATAGGTCAGCTATTCGCTAGCTAGATCTTGTAACTTGCTATTGTGAAAAAGCAATGGTTACTAGAACGATCGTAAGGATGCACATCCATGACCTATTTGAAATGTTTTTAATGAACGTTTTGCTCGTATCATGCCGATAAAGTACAATTCTCTGCACGTGTGTATTGATACCGCAACAGCGTATTTTTCCAGCATCGTTGCTGATAATATTTGAAAGATCTAAAGAGTTCTATGTTATACCGTGATTCGATGAAATCTGTGAAACGTTGATTAATGAAATTGCAACACTGTGTGGTGACTGTGATCGTTAGAGCTTGGCGTCGTGAAATAGTGCAGAAACAAGCGTTAACTGTAATCTCATGAAAGCATCCTTGGGTCAAAATGTGCACGCCTATTCCTGTTACATACTCATTAAGCAGGTATCTGTTCACGTATCTACCCGCACGTGTTCGTTTCTTTTTCTTGGAGAATCAAATAAACAACTTTCAAATACAGCGAACACAATCACTTTATTACTACGTGGATAAAAAGAAAGAAAAGGCGATTAATCTGAGACCTTAGATGACCTATTAAAAATGCTCATTTTGAGATTGTGTAATAAGCACCTCGTGACATTTGCATCGGTCAGTCGGTTGTCATTGTGCTGGGAAATTTTTCATCTAGCGATAACACATGACGGACGATTTCTTTTTTTTTTTTTTTTTTTTCATAAATCCAATCTTACGGTCTAGTCTCGAGTAAACAGTGTGGATGATATTTTAAAATGTCAAACGTTGGAATATTCGCAAGTGCGAACGTTTCTATATTATTCGACTAATTTTTAACGTATAAAACACACTTACTAGAGTAACCGTTTAATCATCTGATTGCTCCCTTTGAAACAACGTAAGAAATGTCGACGTGTTTTCCCTGCTATCCTCTAAATCGATAACTCATTTTTATGCTAGACCCGTTTATTGGTCCATTCAATTAATATTCTATCGCAAGAACCAGGCCAGCCTGTATCGCGTGATCTATGTCTGATATCGATGGTGTCTCACCACTTATTATCATGAATTCTCCGAGAACCTGTGAAAAATTGAAATCTGATCTTCCGTCTTCTCGAACGACTAAAATTTAAATACGATATTGTTCTGGTTATTCTCTCGACCATTTATCACGCCAACTTTTAATAATATTAATTATAATTCCTATTTTAATGTTATCGATTATAATTCACGAAAAATTTGCTTAAAACGAGATATTTCTCGTGATATATCGACAAGTTAAATTTTCGTTCGAAGAATGTGATATGCTCGTTTATTGAACTATATCGTTGACCAAATTGTTTATAATCGTCTGGCGACAAACGCGATCCGCGATACGTCTCAATTAAAAATCCGCAGTCGGCGTCGAGGTGTCAAAACATTTCGCACGCTATTAATATAAAAGCGCGGCCGCGTAACACGCTCGCACACGCTCACGTGCCAACAAAGTTACTCTAATTAATGGTAGCACGTTCGGTATTGTATAATTCTGTTTACGGTGGTTGCTGGCCTCGTCTGCATACGTCATGCAGCATGCGCGTACCAATTTCTACGGCTGATTGTTAAGTTCCATTTATTGGAATGTAACACTCGAATGAATGCGCGACCTGTGAAAACGCTTTTTAATATGATGAATAATCTGTGTGCATTGCTGCACGCCGCTCGATAAACGCAATGTCATCAATCAGGGATACCGAACGGAATACTAATTTCCCAGACGATTTCAAAGATGCATGGACTGTTAAAGCTGCGAAGGGTTACGATATTAAATGAAATATTTTTCTTTTTCTGTTTTCCCTCCTTTTTTACGTATCGTCGCTTACGATTCTCAATTATGCTGCTATTTTAATAAGCACACATTTTATTAGAAGCGCCTTTGGAAATTTTAAATAGCATTATATCTATTCGTTAATTTCGTAGAAGCGTAATACGTGGCAAAACACGTTGACCCAATTTACACAAATCTTTCGAAAAATCTTATCGAGGAAAATTTGTTTAAAATTCTATTTCTGGTAACACTGTGACAATATTATCAATGTTTATAGCTGTTTTAATCGAATAGAAAAGAAGAACGACTTATAGTAATCTAACGATGATTACCAACCAATTTTTATTATACCAATAATCTTGAATAAAAATGTATTGAAAATTGAATGTAAAATGACGTATATCCTATTCGAATGTAATTTATATCGTTTATAAGGTAAAGTTGTGCGAACTAGGGATCGCTAGTCAAGGAATTGCGTTTGAGAAACAGATCACTGAAACTCGTACGAATCAAGCATCTGCGTTGCAAGTCTGCACCCATTAAATCTTCCAACCTGACTACCCCAATACACAGCTATCAGTCCCATTAAAATTAACAATGTAACAGAACAATGTGTGGTAACCACAGCCAATTGTCTCGATTGAATTCCAGAAGTTGAACCCTGGCCGTTCTAATTGGGCTTGGTCTTTTCTTAGATAAACGATAGGCATGTTCAGCGGTATCTTTCTGCATTGTTCGAATCGATTAAAAAGAATTCCGCCACCTACGTGTGGTCACGTATGTACGTGCGGTTTCAAGGCTATGTAAATTCTGAAATATCGATGGTGGAGCGGCGAACGATCGTCACCTTGGTTTTCCTAGGCGGTGAAAAGACCAAATTTCCTTTTTCCAACGACGCGCGGTAAAGGCTTATACTTTCGAAGCGGTACCGGTGTTAGTTTCGAAGGGACGTGTGTACCTGTCACGTCACAAAGCGTCGGGGTTCCAATCAAGCGTTAAGGGGAGACCACCGGGCGTCGTGGCATAGAATTTGCAACTATGCTAATAAGAGGCGAGCCGAACGGACAGCTAATGGCTGCCGAGAGAAAAAGGACGAGCAAAAGTGCACAATGAATTCGTGAGGTCGTGACGCTAGGGAGAAAGAGGGACGGACGACGAGACAAAGAGGGCCAGCGTAGGATGAAAGGGTAGAAGGGAGAAAGAGGATAGGGAGGACGGAGGGCGACCACGGATCAATCGTAGCCTTCCGTGTTCCCTGCCGCCCCTCGGTCGCTTTCCACCCCTCGTCCCTATTCCTGGCCCTCCCCCTTCGTTTGCCCCTTCACCTACCAGTCGACTTGCACCCCTGCAACTCGCCTCCACCTAACCCCACTCCATCCACCACTTCTCACCCCGCCGATACACCCTTCTACTCGCTGCAACTCTCAACCCTCTATCGTCGTACTTGCACCGACGTGCACGCGTCGTTACGCAGGCCCAGACCTGTCGACCAGACACAGACTCTGTCTGTCTGTCTCTCTCTCTCTTTCTCGTTCTCTTTCTCTCTCTCTCTCTCTTTCTCACTCTGGTGGTTTCTCCTTCTCCACCCTTCTCGTCTTCTTCCCTTTCTTTCTTTCTTTCTTCCTTCCTTCCTTCTCCACTTTTCCTCACCGAGTCCACCATTTCTCTCCCTTCGGATATTTTTCTACCACCCTTCCCCTCCGCCCTTTTTTTCCCTCTTCACGCTCGTCCATGCGACTTTCTTCGTCCCTTAGTCCCTCTTTTTCCTTCACTCTTTCCCCTCTCGTCTTTACCTACTCGTTTCACCCTCTCGTTTCACCCTCTTGTCATTTTGTGGCTGTCTTCCTCCCACCGGTCACCCTTTCTTTCCCACTCACGTTGGAGGGCTAAGCGCTCCGCACAGAGTAGGTCAGTGGCGTGAATGATCATCAGTATTCGCGCCTGTGTGTGGGTGCGTCCGACTACGCAGCCGCTCGTACCCTCCTACCATTTGACGCGCACCCTCGCGTGTCCGCGAAAACCCAACGACGTTGTCTGCCCCGCTTACGAGATGATTTCTGATTTACCTTCCTTTCTCCGTTACCTCGTGTGTCAGTATGTGTATATCGTTTATTGTAGCAGCTGTTATACGCTCAGCCAGTCCACTGGCGAGCAATACCACGTTTCCAACCATATCGCGGTTTTTTACCGCCTATCGATTGCAGATTCGTGGTTCACCGATTGCATCGTTTGCTTTCGATTTGACATGGTAGGGAAATTAAGTACATGTTGCTACAATTTTACAATTTTTTATGTCTCAATCTGAAAATAGTAAAAAAAAAGAGTTCAATCAAAAATAATTCAAAGAACGCTATTAGATATCTTAAAGCGTGAGTTGAGTGCGTTACGTAATTATATCGATAAATCATTTAGACGCTTTGTACATATTTAGCGTCTACATAATAATTATAAAGTCTGAATAGAATATGTTTTAAATACGATTATCATTTCAACTACATTCATAGGATAAAAAACGTTGCTACAATAAAAGAGTAGATGGAAAAAAAATATAACGACCGTGAATCGCAATCACGCATTGGAAAATGTTTAAAAAAATTACGATGTCGATGAAATCGTAGATTTTGATAGCTTTACATAGTTACGAGCAGGCATTGCATAAGCTGAACTGTATCTTGCAGCCTGTCATATCCGAGCGAAGGATGTGTGCGCAGAATTGCACCGTGAATTGGACGAGTTTCACGGTCTCGACCTTGGGGCGGTTTAACTAGTTTTCACAACTTCTTGCACTACGTTCCGCGAGATTATTTTTACTTCCTGGTTAAGTATACGTGTATGTACGTTTGTGCATGCATATATATCCGGCCAAGATCGTAAAATACGCCAGCCACGATCCGACGACTTCTTTTTAATCTTTGTTTCTTTTCTGCGATTCTTTTTCTTCAACTTACATATGTACATAAACCAGATGTAGGAGAGGATTCTCTGCTTTTAGTTTCGTACTTTGCGCGCAGCTGTGCACAAATCTGATCTGCACTTTCAGTTGACGCGTTTTTTTCTAAAATTAACAAATGTCTCAAATCCGAGAAAAATATACAGAAAGACTCGTTGTTGTGCGAGATTTCTTATTTCAATTCCATATTAAATATAATCATATACCATTGTGAATCTTCTTGATTCGTTAAAATAAGAACAATATTGAAATATAAAAATATAAAGGATATCGATGACTTTCTTTCCATTTTCTGACCATTCTGATTCGATATTTCGATAGTTCTTGCAGCTGTCGGATTTTAAGTTTTTAGATGGTAGAAGTTTGACAAATGAATGAATTGAGAATAAACAATTTCGAAAATAATCATTCTTACTTTATCGTCGAGATTTTATCCATTAGATATAGAAAATCCGTATTTCCCACTTTTTAAATGCGAAGATGTGAAATCTCCATAATACTTGACGACCTTCTCCAGTCTTTTTCGTAGTAAATTGTAAAAAAATAAAATATACGTTTAATTAACCGTTCTTTTCACAGTTACTTTTTCGATTATATCGGGATTCCTGTGCAATTCGTAATTTTTAAAATTAAATCGTGACATTAGACAGCGATACTATACCTAAATTTAATGAAACATATACAGACACGAAAACGACTCAATAAAATACAGCACAGAATTGAAAGCCCAAAATTATCTCTACTCCTAACACGTATCTGTGTACTTTCTTATCTTGGATAGTCTTCGTTCGTCCAAACGATTAATTACAAACACGATCGACTTGGATTCGGCCTGGTACAGCGTTGATGTTTCACGACACAGCGAATGGTTAAATTTTCATGGCGCGATCGGCGACGTAACGCGGCGAGTTAAATCGTAATGTTTGAGTGCGCGCGACCAGTCGCACCGCAACGCATTGTCGAATGTTGAAAGGCCAATTTGCCCGCGCTTTCGAGCCGTTTTAAAGTTTACACGGGTCTGTCAGCGGCCCATCTCGCGAATTAAAAAAAAAATCGTACGCTCGCTAATTGGAAAAGAACGTGAACAAAAGGGGAAAATCGTGGTACGGAAAGCGACGCGTTAGTTTCGGTCTCGCGATCACGCGGCGCGGATTCACGCGCAGGAAGATGCATCAGGTCACGTCTCCTTTCGCATGCGTCTAAAAATAATTGAATCTGCGCGAGTAATGGTTACGGATTAAGACGCATAGGCGCGCAGGTGATTTCTTTCTCGCTTCGAGTTTTCAATCTCTGTCTGTTAGGTTCGTTAGGTACCAGCGGCTAATCAGTCTGTTCGATTTTCTTTGTACTTGCCAGTTGTGTAGCACGAGGAAAGAATGAAAGAAGAGTTGCATGTTGAAAAGGAAATCGAGAAGAGAAGGTTGGACGTTTTTATTCCACGGTTCGAGTTATATACACAGAAATGGAAAAAATTTGCAGTTTAATGGATGTATGTATTTCTTCGCGCAGATCAACAAAAATATTAAAAGAAGGACGTTTTTAGCGTGTATCTTGCGCACCCTTGCATTATAATTTGACAAATGGGTAATAAGATCAGCGAATATCGAAGTTACAGTAAATTGTGCACTTGTGTTGCACAGATAGCTTTCCCAATTTTGCAAATTAGAAGTTAGGTCACTAATAGTATCAGTATATATTACAAGTGTTCATTGTACGATTATTTGTAAAATTTATACTTTAACGTGTATAACGTTTGATATTCTACGCTTCTTAAAGAACCAAGAGCGGCACCCGAACAAAGAATTATACGTTGACAGCAACTTGATTTTACCAATTCAATGTTCCTATGTATCTATACGTCAGATCAGATTTCATATAATATTTTCTCACAAAAATGAAGACGTTGATAGTTCATTAAAATTAATTTCGACACGCGTAATCCTCGTAAGAGGACGTATCTCGAAGAGCACAAAAGAGAAGAGAATATACTTTTTTTCCAAGTAGAAGCCCAATGGTGGTGGCTGCATCGTCGAGTCGAGTTAGTTTATGGGGACCGGAGTCTACGTAGACATCTCACGATCTAACCTTACCCAACCTCCATCCCAGCCTTTCCTAGCTCTAGCCTAGCCTAGAGCTGTGTAGGAGAAGTGCACTCCACCACACTGCACGGACGTCTGCCTAGTATTGATCCTCGGCTCAGCTACTGGCTACCTTCACCCACTAATAATTCTTGTCAGTCTCTCACAGGCTCGACGATTCAGGCCCACCTTCGGATCTGTTTTTCCAAGACACGGCTGGAAAAAATTTATGAAAGTCAGCGGTGAAAATGCTGCCCTTTACACGAGCCTCGACAACTACATCATTTCGCATCGTCTCCTCCTTCCTTTGTGTACTTCTTTCTTATTTCTTTTTTTTTTTTTTATCGAATTATCAGAAGCTTGTGTATAACGATGCATCGTAATAATAAGCATTATAGTTTGAATCGCTGCTTTACGTGTTTCGTTCGGAACGGTGTAATTGTTTCGAGAGTATAGTTGTTTTAATTGGGGAATCTGAGGTAGATGTTTAAACGGAGTTAATTACCCAGACTTCCAAATGTAATTTAGAAGAAACTATGGAGGATTATTAAAGTTATAATAGACTCTCGTTTAGCGAAGTTCTTTTGTTAATAGCATCCCTTTTTTCTTACTAGTCTGCGTGTGACATTTTGATCGTGCAATTGCTTCTAATCTGTTTTCAATAAAAAAACAAAACAAAGCGATCTTTTCCGAAACATAGTTTGCCTAAATCGCTTTAAAAACCTAACTTATTTCAATTAATTCGACCAAGTCGCCAATAAGCTACTTCAACATATTCTCATCCCAATTTTGCCCTTGTCTAATCATCATCTAGAACGAATCTCGTTTCAATATGCTGCAAACATATATTTCAACGTAACGGTCTAATCTTAGTCTTCTGAAATAGTATCGAAAATACTTAAATAATAAAAGGTGTTGAAAGAACGTTGGAATCAGTCACGGCAATTAAACGACAACCTCGAAACAGACGAAGTTCCTGGTTTAGCTTAAAGTTCAGGCTTTCACCGTATCTTCTAGAGTTCTGCCCACCCACAAATATCGGTCGATTAGTTCCGATAACGACGGTCTCGATATTTCGAGACAACGCAAGCGACATCTGCCTCGAGTGGTGGTTAGATCTCGAGGATGGCGACGACGCTGCTACATCGTCGTCGTCGTCGTCGTCGTCGTCTTCGTCGATAGACTCACGTCCCTTAACGACGTTCTGTGCTGCGGTGTCGAGACTCGGGGTTCTATATCACGATGCTGCAAAATGTATGCCTCCTAGTGATAAACGGAGTCAACCCATCCGCCACCTTGCCGTACCACCATCGGCGTCCCTAACCCTTCTAACCTCCAGTGGTTTCCCCACTTTTCATCCTACGGTTGCATCTCTTTCTCCTCCCCATCGAACGTTTCACACTTATGCAACTAACCACCCTTGCGTGGTCCCAGGGTAGCTTTAACGCCACACAATTCGCTAATAGAAGCGTAGTAAGCTTTTTGCGTGACCACAGGAGTAGTTTCCATGTTGCGATTGTTTATCCGTATTGCTTTTTGACACTTTATCGCAGCTTCAGTTTATTTTCTACTTTTACCGTTTCTTGTGCTTTATTTACGGATGTTTTACTTTAAACATTGCAGGATGGTATATTGTCCTTTCTCAAAGGATCAAGAAAACTTGAACATTTTTAACATCGCAGTTTCTACAGTCTACCAGTATTTTTTTTAATATTCGCCGCTATTCGCTCAAAGTAATTCACGTTTATTATTATCTGTAAGATCTACCATAAGGGAGATTGTGCCGATGGCTCGTAATAATTTCTTTCTTACGAGATACACGCACGAGATAGTGATTTATCGAGAGTAATTCTACCGTATTCTATGTTTTCCCGTTCTACAAAAATATGCCAAAAGTATATACCACAAAACCGCATGTCGCTTTTTCAAACTTTTTGATCCTTCAATTTCTAACGTTCTCAAAAATTCAAAACCGAGGGAAAAAGAAAAATTATTAAACAACGCAACCACGCGAATAATAACAGAAACATTTACAGAAAAATATCTAAGTCCCTTCGTGAAATTTCCAAAAAAAAAAAAAACACAAAAATCACCGGACAATGCGGATGATAAGAAGTAAAGGAAAAAGAAGAAAGAGAAAAGAACGCGTGGGTGGTTGTGGTGCTGATATTAAACGCGATCAAAGCGCATCTGGGTAAGAATCGAAGAGGAGACCGCGTGGTGGCAAGCCTGCGAATCGGATTCGCTTTCGGAGGTCGTATGCACATGTGGCTGCTTATCGCTCGGCGCGGGTGCATGCACGTGGGTGGGACCGAGAGGGCGATATGCACACACGCGGGTATCCGGTGCAGCACGTTGCTGCACCGTCGAGAGAGAGTACAAACGGCTGAAAGCGAAACGTAAACAAACAGGTAGCTCTTCATCCAAACCAAATAGCGGGGGAGTAAAACTGTGCGCGGCGCGCTGTCGGCAGTTGCCGACGCGAGCACGGAAACTTTCTTCCCTTTGTTTCCCATTATATTTCCACATTACTTTTTTAAACGCCCCGTTAAATAGTAAGCGCCGCGAGTCTCGCGCGCAATTTTAGCCATTAGAACAAAACGAAGGAAAAGAGCGAAGGGCGGTGTGGAGGGCGGAGAATGAAAGAGACACGTAAACAAGACAGGCAAAAGGGTGAAAAAGAAGGGAGAGAGAAAGAAAAAAAAAAAATAGGAGTTTCAACGCCGTGAAATTCGCGTACCCCGTAATACCTGCTTGTTTGCATCCCTGTATTCTACCATTTTATTACTGTAAGATACAAACAGTTTCTAAATTGTTAAAAGCGCGGAAGAATTTTGTTGAAATAGATATTGTTTCTCCGGGATAAAAATTCTGAATCGTTGTGTATTATCGTTTGTTAGGAAGCTTTATATTGCGAAGGAGATTTATTTAGAGTCGTGCGACTGGTTACTTTTACATTTCTGTATATTTTTCTTCTCGTGTTCCATTGTAAACAGTAACGTTTGTTGTTATTTTAAAAATTATTATATACGAGCTAACCGAATTGAAATAAAGAGTTTCGTTATACGACGAATCTTTCTCGAATTTGTTTTCTATAGATTAACATATCTTTGTACAATTAGATAATTTTCCAAGTGGGGACAATCTTAATTTCTTTTTTTAATTAGAAACGCTATTTTTATTTCATACGACTGTTGACTACGTATTCTTTCACCCTCTTGAACTTTTCAAGAATATTAATCGCCCTAAGACTAATTTCACACCTAGTTACGTCTAGTTTCTACTAAAAAGCCTCGTAGATTTCTTTTCAAAACGATTATTCCGGTTTTTAAACATATTACGTTAAAAAACTTCCTTTCAGCCACCACAAAGTAATATGGAAAACTATACTTATCGTGTCTTTCCTCGGTAGTGTTCGATTTAAAGATGTAAATCTCGACCGAGTCGCTTATTTCCTATCATCCTACAATTAAATATAATTTTTTTGGAATATAATATAATATTATATCGCGTAAAACGATGGGAAGTGTTTCGATCGAAGAGATAAATCGGGTTCGAAAAAGTGCGTTTTAAATGGACGTTTCCGCAGATGGAAGCGCCGTTGATTTATGCGCATCGTTATGAGGTCTGATTTAATATCTTGCTGCTCCTTGTTCACCGTTCCTTTTCTTTTTTTTTCCTTCTATTTTTTCTTTTTTCTTTTTGTTTCTCTTCTTAAACGGATCCTATTTTCAACGAGAATATCGTTCGACATTGATCGGTGATACAGGAATTTTTAATGAAATCGTCGAGAAGGTTTCAGTATCCCCTTGAACGAACTTCTACGTTTATCGTCGATCGTCGATATTCGGGATTGTGTTTAATTTATCGGTCGCGGGAACGAGTTGAAGAAGTACTGCGAGCAATCGTTAATGTGACAGCGAATGCATTCTAATGGAAAGCT
The DNA here is from genome assembly GCF_041682495.2 of Bombus fervidus. NCBI lineage: Eukaryota > Metazoa > Arthropoda > Insecta > Hymenoptera > Apidae > Bombus > Bombus fervidus. The sequence continues at coordinate 13,464,218 of NC_091524.1, forward strand.
TCTAATAACGAGTCGATGTATGAAATTTAATTAAATGCAATTATACCTTGCTTGATTATCTTTAAATTTCTATTTCCAATACGTTTCTTTCATTCGTATTGGACAGTAGCATAGTTGATTTATAATATATATTTTTCTATTTTAAACTTTAAATATATATATATTTATTTAAATATATTTAAAGTTTCAGCAATCACAGACATGCAATGAGAAAAGTAACCTCATCTTCTATCAAACTAAATAATTCGTGACCATCGTTTAATCTATACGCGTGACAGCAATTATATTTTAAATTGTTATGATCGTGCTGAGAATGAAATTAGTCTCGTATCAATAATTTATACCGCCGTTCAGAAATAATTACATATCTAAATAATTACGTACATCTTATTAGATATTTTCACTATTATCAACTTACACAATTATATGTTATTAACTAAAGTTAATTAACGATTAGGAACGTGTGTTACGCATGGATTCATAGCGTTCCAAATGGTTGCATACAGCGTGCAAATACGTACATGGTTTCACAGGGCTTGGTGAACAATTTTTTGAAGATTATAATACCGATTCATAGCGCTGGAAAGGTTAACCCTTTCACACTCGTGTTACGTATAACGCAACAGCATAGTTTAGCAAATTATTAAGTAAGCGATGAATATATCCGTTTTTGACAAAACCGGTGTTAAATTTTAATATATCGTATCTTCTTCTATAAAAGCATAAAAAAAAAAGATGTATTTCCATTATAAGTAACACTGGTTAATAAAGCTTTTGACATAATAGTACCTATCTTTGTACCGAATTCTAATATGTATTCAAATTTTTTTCATCACCTATAGTCATTACGTGACTGCATTCTTTATTACTTAATAATTACTGATACAGTTACACTAATAGAGATTTAGCGTGCTAGATGTCTTTGAATATCTGTCTATTTGCGAGATTACCAGCGGAGTTTCCATATACCAGCTAACTACTATCGGATGAGTTAAACAGGATAGTTTTCAAATCAAATGTTCCAGGAAGTCGTCAATTATCTTCAGATAATACTTTATTAAACTACGTGTCACTAAAAAATCCCGTGTGACGAAACCAGATTTCACATTTGAATTCAGCACGAGGAATGCAATTGAAATGACGTATGAAAAAATACAAAATAATTATAAACAAGCGTATCTAATCAACGAGAAGGACGGAATCACCTTCAACTAAATCTATAGCTCAACTAAAATTTTGTCCTTCGTAATCTTAAAACTTGCATATTGCGCGAGATGAAAGCTATATGACTTTTGAACAACCCCATCTCTCTCTCTCTCTCTCTCTCTCTCTCTCACTTACTGTCTCTTTCGGTAAATTTCACGAAATTTTCCGTAAACCGAAGAAAGTCGTTAAATTGAACTAAACGAATTGGAAATTTTCCGATCGACGTTTTCAAAATCGCGATGAATCATTTTCTCCGAAAGCCGAATCGAGTGTTCGGCATTCGTCGAGTCCGATGACTGAGTATACAGTTGCTTTTGTGCACCGTTAAAGAATTAAAGAGCGTGCAGTTTTGCATTGCGCGCGGCTACGAGCGGCAACGAAGAGCGAGAAACGCGACGACGACAATGCAAACGCTTCCACTCGCAACGGCAATTGTTCGCGGAATAATGTCCCGCTAAGATACAAAGAAAAACTGGTATCTGCAGTCGATTCCGCGTAACGGCCAAGGTAAACGCGTGTGCAGCTTGCAAAAAGCACGAAAAGGGATTGCGCGTGGCTCGTCGATAATCGTACGACAACGCTCTCTTCAACGCGTAACTCTCTTTCTCTTTGAGAAAGCTACGAACCGATATAATGAACATTCTTCTTCGCGTACACGGCCGTTCTTTTTTTTTTTTTTTTTCTTTTTCACATCGCAAACCCTTTCCAGCGGTGGCTCTTTCGCGTCTAAATCGGCGTTCTTGCTCGATTTTACCCACCGATCAAAGCGATCCTTTCGTTTGACGAGTTTAAAAACGGCCGCTGCATCGCGCGTTCCGAGTTTCGCCGTTCCAATGAAAATTTACCCACGTAAATTATTTCTCGTTCGTGTACAAGCGTTAAAATGTCTTTCCTTTTTGGTTGCAAGCTCGTTTCTTTGTTTCTTCGCGAGGAGAAAGCTCTCGCGCGGATACGAATATTCTTTTCGCGTCCGTAGTTTGACTGGTTCGCCTTCCAAACGGTTCGACGATCTTCCGCGTGTAGATATAGCTACTGAATTGCTATTTTTTGTAGAAAGGATACAAATATTTAAATAATTGATAAAAGGAAGTCGGATAATGCTAAATGGACAGTGTAAATATATACGGAGGCTCCTTTTTGTTTACGCACAAATCTAAAGCGATATCTCTGCTTTTAAAGTACCTGCTTGTTCGGTTTGTTTTTTTTTTTTTATTTTCATTTTATGCCGCAAGTTAATAATATGTAAATTACAATAGAGCAAAATAACGCGCTAATGATGGAAATAAGTCAGACGTAGAATCGTTGGAGAATCTATGCGGCTTAATTAATTTCTTTCGTACGATAATAAATAGATTATGACAGAAAGATGTTATTAAAATGATAGTTTTTATTCAAATATTTATGAGAGTATATTTAAAGTAATTCGAGAACGATACAGAGCATTTATTTGTTTAATTAGTTCCTTTCGTTTCGCGCGACGAATATTATTGTTTGTTAAATAATGATAAACGAATCACAACGGAAAGATATTAACGTGAAAATTTCAATACAAAGGCAACGGTTATTTAACTTATTATAATAAAAAGGCCAGGTAATAATACGCGAATACTGTATATAAAAAGCATTGTGCTTGAATACTTAAAAACACTTGCTTGAAATTGTTATTACTTAAAAGAAACATTACCGATAGATAAATTACATGTAACTGTTTCCCTGAAAAATAAGAAGAGCAAGAATGAGAATAAAAATTACAATTCTTCGCCTTTCTCTAACTTTCTATTTAACAGCTCACTTCTATCGCTATACCTGTTAACCAAATACCACGATTTATCATTCATAAATATCGCATCGCCTATTCCTATGGATCCAAATAAATCTTATTAAATTCACAAAAATTCTTCACCACGCTCGCCACAAATCCTACGAAATCATAGAAAAGAACGTTCATTACGGGGTCGAATAAAAAGCAAGGGCGATCAATTTTGCGTCTTATTAGGTATACCCAATATATCATGGTAAGCGAGTTAATAGTAAAAAGAAATGGTAAGAAACACCACGATATCGAGCACAAGAACTATCGTTTACGTGCGTCACGGTGCCAAGTGTGATGGAAAGGAAACGAGTCCTCACTCCGCTCGATTTTATGTGTCGACCAAGGTAAAGCAGCGTTACGAACGGTGCGTAGTTACTCAGGAGTAAATGAGTAGGTCGCGAAAGGTTATGAATCATCGTGCGAAACGAATTTCACGGCGTGCGTCGCTTCGAGCCTGAGATCGAAAAAGTGCCGGCCGAAAAAATTTATCCGCGGAATATGGAGATGATTCGGGACGGGGTACGACAGAGCTTCGAGGGAAATTTATCGAGATAGAGCGCGAAGGAAGAGAAACCGCGAGCACGAGAAAGATTTCTTTCGCTCCACTGCCGGATTTCTTTTAGGAAGCTGATCCGCGCCTGTATTTTAATATGGATCATCGGTGTAATCGAGGGAAACCAGTTTTTAATCGTCAGTGAAACTATCGTAGTTTAGAAAGAAACGGAGAAAATAAAATTTTTTATCTCTTACGTCTGGAAATTGGTTTTGGCGTTAATAGAGAAAGTGTTATTCTCGGCTACGAGCGCTTCTTTCTTTAATGATCGGCAAATGTTGGTGAGAATTGCAGTAATGACGATTAAAAATTATAATATATAGATATAACATTGTAATATTAAACTGAATGATAGTAAATTAGGAATAAATTACAAATGAAATTATGATTAACTGAGATTGCATGTATTATGTGCAACAGTTTGATATTTTTCATAAATTTTCAAAAAAATGGCAGAAAATAACTTTTTAAGAAAAAGGATCTCTTATCGTAACTTTGTATTTGCGTATTTCGCTCTTTATCTTTTGATCGAGGGTTAGAGCAGAAAAATGATTGATCATAAGTAACGAATTTGATGAATTTCCACAATTTATTGACCACGTTGCCTTTTCATTTATAATTTCGATAACTTATATCAAAGTTTTATATCGAATTAATAGTCCAGTAACACTATTGAAGTTAATGGGATCCCTATGAAGGTTCATTAAGTTTTAATCGTCGGTGTTACGAAATATTCGATCGATTTATATAATCTACGGAGATACGCTTTAAACGATTTGTAAGACATTTTTTTACAATACATTTTTAACAAATTAGTTAATCGCAATAACATAAGATCGAACAAAACCGTGTGCATTTATTTTCGAAAGGCAGTGGAGCTTCTTTTACATGCTAGTTTTACAAGAACGAAGTAAAACTATGCACTGTAGTTATCTCTGTATGCACACGCGATTAACTTAATTCAACTCTATACAGAATAAAACTTTTGAAACTTTAGCGGTTCCAGTTCTCGGACTTAGCGTTGCTTAAAACTTCTAGATATCCACCACCTTCTCCAACTTTCGATGAAACTGGCCACAACGTTCCAAAAGAAAGATTGAATTCGCAAGACACAAGCTAAAAGTGCCTATTTCTTAAATAGGAACGTGCTCATTTTCAAATTTACGTAAACCGATTTTAACAAATCTTTTTCAAACGATCTAGATAATATCGTGAGAAAAACGTGGTATAATATTCTGCGGAAATTAAATGTTATGGTGTGGTATATTTGAATGCATTGTAGCTGTCAGGGAAAAATATATAAAATTCACGTAGCAGTCAACGAGTTAATAACGCCTGAAAGTTTCCATTTAGCCAAGAATTTCCCGCAACATTCGCTATCCCGATCAATCACTCTCGTTACCAGGAAAGAACGATCGAAGCTAGGACAGCCCGATTAAAACGAAGCCAAGGTATATACTGTACATATATAGGTATAGTATGTACGGTGAAACATTTTCTGGGATTACGAATCTCGCTCAGTACGCTCTCGTCGGTTCCGTGGAGGAAGCGGCTGCTGACAACGCGATTCACGGAGTTCCATGGAAGTCGAGGCAGTGAAAGGAAAGATTGGAGAGTAGCTGGCGGGCGAGTACGGCGGCACTGCTGAAGAACTTGTACAGGAAAAGGAGAGGAATAGGGCGGTCTTCGTGGCGATTCGTTGACGCAGGGCAAAGAAGTGGCTCATCGTCACGCTGTCTGCCATCTGCGTGCTACTGCCTCTTCAAATGACCGATCCGCAGCGCTTCTGTTACGGGGGTAGGCGCAACATCGCGTGAAAGATCGCGCGAGATAGTCGGGAAAGAGAGGTGAAAAAAGAAATTTCTTCGCCGAGTGGAAACGCGACGGATGTCGTGCGGTTGGGAAAAAATGTGTCGTGCGGTTTTACGAGTATAATTGATGTAAATCGACGATTAGAACCGTCTCTGGTACTTTTATTCGGTACGATTAATGTAACGAGCCAGATACTAAGATTATGAAGAGTTGAAATTGAATTCCGAGTTGATTTAAATCCAAATGATCATTTTATTGCGTAGACCATACGTTCAGAAATTTATATATAATTGAAACAGTGATAAATTACAGTATTATTTAAAGACTAGTAAAGATACTATATTATAGCTTACCAATTATATAGACAGGATGAATATTCGCCAAATTACTGGAGAAATAAAAAGCGCTGATAAAATTGCCTCTAATCCGATTTCAAGAGGATGAAAAATAAAATGCAACGTAGTTATGTATATTATGTTTACGTAAGAAAAGAGTTATGTATGTACGTAGAGCGTCGATTAGAATTATAAAAAAATTATAATTGTGAAAATTGGATATATCGTATATAGAAAATACGACTGAATACGAAGCTCCAAAAGAATCGAATTGATTTAAGGCATTATACTATATGATACTATATAATACCGGCAATATATAAAATGAAAATAATATAACGTAACGTGAAAGAATATTTCAAGTCAAGCAGGTGATAGTTTCAGCCTGGTAAAAAGATTTCACGTTGCAGGAATTTTAATTACTGGAATCCACGTACGTTGACTAATTTGAACGAAGCTTTAGAAATGAACGAGATGGCGCGGAGGATATTTTATTTGGATACATACCGTTCGTGTTTATCTTTAAATTGCGATTGTATTGCCAGCTATTGTTCATTGTACCGCTATCAAATGAAGTTGTAATGTTATAAATGATGTATAAACGCGGTACAACTCTGTTATGATTGTAATTTATTATTATGCGTCGAATGTATGGGTAAATGTTGACGGATACTGGTTGCTATACAAATAATCGTATATAATTTCGTAACGGTCGTTTCGGAATATTGTGTCCACAGAAATTATTATATATTTAATTTTCAATTTGCTGTCAATGAAATTCGCATTATGTATTATTAATAATAACCATTGTATTTTGTTTTTTTTTTTTGTTCGTTCTATTACTAAATGATAAAGGTTTAAAGTTTATGATAAAGCACTGCAAAATGATTAATTCGGGAATTATGGTCCGATTATGATAATCGCTATACATGTGTTACATTAAGAATCGATGTATTATAGGACTTCTGTATCCATAAAATCTATAAATACTAATAATAAATGGCGAAGAATTTATAGATATTCGATATTTATGGTTATCATGTAAATTATAAACGCGATTTACGTTATTAGCAATTCATAAAGGATGAATATTAATTCACGAATATCGATTCTTCAATGTTTCAGTTTTCAGTGATACGTCTAGCCGAATATACTCTTTGGTCGTATTCTAATATTTTTTTAAATCCTACAGATTATTCGCAAACTTTCTATCGTTACGTTTAATATTTCATTGCTTTTGTACTTTCCAGTAAGCTATTTTATTCTATATAAACGAGAAAAAATGATAGAAAAATAAAATTTTAATTAATATCCGTATATATTATTAAACTAATAATTAAAACTATCCTGTATATAAACCAATTTAAACGAACAATTAAGATTTTCACATATATGACGACAAATAAATACCTAGAGTTTTCCTTTACAATCGTATTTTTCACGGATAAAATCTCTTTTTACTCGATTCTTATGAGTTTTTAAATATATCTCCGCATCATTATCGCTCACTATCGTACATATCGAATTTCTGATTAATTTTCGCGACAATCACGCTGTAACGTTTTACCAAAATTGCGTTTGTAAACACAATTTCGTCGAAATAATAATTCGTTACATTTGCGCCGATGAAATTTCAAATATAATTCTCTTGTGCGTTGCAAATATCGTTTCCGGTCGTAATCAATACGACATCGAAACATTTCGACATGATGCGCGTATACGTAATACGCGTGTAAAAATAACTAGTCCTCGTTTCTATAATGGAAACAAAGCTTGTCCAACATTCACCAATTTTTCTAACGTAACGTGGCACCACGCGCGTTCTCCGATATCTGAAAAAGAGAAAAAGACGATGATATAAAACACGGTGTTTTGGAATTTTGAACGTTAAACGATACGTAGAAGATACACGTATTATTTGTTCCAACATTTTTACAAGAAGTATTAGCTTAGTCGATAAATTCATTTGTGGGAAATCCGTGGTCTGCGAAAATAATTTCACGAAAATGTAATTAAAACGCTATCGTTACAACGACAAGAAATCGTATTACACAAAATAATAGGGAATTTATTGTGGTAAATTAAAGTCAGCTTTAATTTCGTATCTCTTGTTGCCTTTTTTATAATTAAAAATGTCAAGAGGATGATATAACGTATAAAAATCGTGAAAAATTTCACTTGTTACATCATCAATCTTATTACGATATCTAATAGAATTTATCGATACTAATAAGTTATAACTTTAGTTGTAAAGTTTCACCGATAACGTTAGTTCGATTCTGCTTTCCTTAGTTAAAATATTCTATTATTTCGAAACTCGTGCCGTTTCTGTTTTTATTCGTACGATTAAAAATATTTATTCGTTATGTCGTAACCGTCTGTGTAATATAATTTTACTTAAGAAGATCAAAAAAACAAGACTTCGAATACATACTTCGATATATACCGAATAACGAAGAAATATTAATTGGGACATTTCGTCCAAAAAAAAGGCAGAATTGTGCAAGAAAGGTCGTAGAATCGTACAGGTCGTACCACTTAAATGAGAATGATCGAAACACCGGATGGAATTAAAAAATCTATTAATAAATTGCTTTTAATAGCCAGTACCAGGAAGGTTGCGTCTCCGGTTCTCGGAGATTACGAGTCCTTGAAAAGCCGAAGGGAAACGACGCCACGGCAAAAAGTCTCGATCCGCGCCACTGAACCGTCACCAATGATTGCACAGAATGCCGCACCACGTTTGCGCCGTGTGATACGCGTTAACAACGATCCTGTGTTCATTATCTGATTGATGGCGTTCTTGAAGGCAACGCCACCAACCCCAGCCAATGGACCTGTTCCATCAATTTCTGATACGTTCGCCGTTCATTTCGATAATGTTACGTTAATCGCATTAATTCATCATCTAATTATCCGGTACACTTTTCCACGAATAGTTGATGCCAATCAAATGATAATAAGTAAGGATGGTTGTTCGATACGCCTATGTATCTTTCTTTCGCGCTATTTTAGCAATTTTGGTAGTTCGAAGGGAAGATAATGACCAGAGTGGAAGGATTTGTAATTTTAATCAAATACAATTCGTCTTTGTTGAATTTCTATCGAATATTTATATGACAAGAGTTACTCAATGTCGTAAGTCAACTGTGAATATTTATGCAAATCGATACGAATAAATTCATTTTACCGATACAACTGAAGAGACGGAATCTACAAACAACAATTTTATAAATTTTATCCAACAAATATTATAACAACCGCTATATTATGAATATTTTTCATCGCAAACATTTGCACAAATTATATTCATAAGAATTTACATAAACATCGGCGGTATATCTGGTCGTGTGTTTCGAGTTTTCGAGTTGTTCTCTCGATCAAGTCGAAATAAACAAGAGGAAACCAGCGAAGAGTTAGGAGAGGGGAGATGGTTTTTTTTTTTTTAGGCAAACAATTTCACGTAGCCGATCGACAGAGGCGTCTATGACGCGAGGAAGAGCCGATTCGAATCGGTACTCGCGTTCTGTCGGCGTGTCTAGAAAACGGGCCGATACGTTCGAAGGATACTGAATCGCGAAGCCGAGACGAATCGATTGCGAAAAAAGCTGTTCGAACCGGTTTCGCGGTTCCGCAAAGTTAAGGAAATTGCGGGACAGATCGGCCACGCATACGGAAACACATCACGGGAACCCCATTATCATTTGCGTACAGGAACTCGATTCTATTAGGTGGTAATATATATAATGCCCGATTTCTTCCGTTGAAACGAACGTGAGTTTGCTTTCAATCAGAATAAGTTCATTATCTTCTTGCTTCGTTCTTAGCCCCTTGATATACATATATTCGTTTATGGCAAGTATAGAGATGCAAAAAATACGTAACGTACAAAGATATATGGGCAGGAAAATTACTGATAAATTAAACAATTCGGATCTATTCGTTATTGTTTTTTTAAGAATTTCTTTGTAATCTGTGAGATATATTTTATTTAGTAGCAGAAAATGAAAACGTAGTCTGCTATTACTTTTTTTTCTGTAAAATTTTAATCTGCGTTCGTTCAACCGCGAAAGAAATGTTTGCTCAAGTTTCGTTTCTTCGGTCGTAGAAACAAAAATCTGCCCAAACGTAGATCAGTTTCTACTAACAACGACGCTGTGTATCGTAATCGCAAATATTATAGCCATACGACGACTTTTGGATGATAGATTTAACCGAAGAAACATTTGATCGTTGCCAATATGACGACGTTAAAACGAAGCGCAGCGCTTCGAAGGGGTAGACAACGCTAACCATGGATCTCCATGGACGTATCGTAAAATTTCGGTTCGTTCACATTGTTGCGTCGAAAATCTCTCTTCTACCGACTACAAAAGGAATCCTGCTGGGTACGGAGGGGGTGGGTGGTCTACGGTGGCCACCAAAAATTGCAGCCGTTCGTCAAAATTTCGTTTCACACCGTTTCGTTGGTCGCCGCTCACACGGGTCATAGATCTGTGTCGAAACCGAAGTTAATAGACAAAGCATGGGAAAAACATAAATTGTCTCGCCCTCCGTCGAATTTCAATGGCCGTTAAAAATATCGAAGGAATAAACCGATTTATGCACGAAACACAGGGATTTATATAAAGTTCGCGCGGTCATGGTTAAATATTACCCGTAGTCGCGGACATGAGTTATACACTTCGGTTTCTACTTAGTTGCACCAGCCAATTTTTGTTTTCCACTGCGGCACGTTAAACACAAAAGGCTGATTTATAATTCTACTTTTTTTCCTCCCCCCGATGAGGATCGGCCATTGAATACCGCTTTTTCAATGGGTTCAATGGTAATCCTGTTTTCTTGGATTACCGTCGATCCCTTCCACGTCGCTCATCGATCATCTTTCGACTATTCGTGTATAGAATTTTCCTTTATCTTTCTCTCTCTTTCTCTCTCTTTCTCTCTCTTTTTCCCCTTTCGATATGTAACTTGGTTATTTCGCGAGGAGAAATCACGTTTGAAAGGGGATCGAAGTTTTTCCAACGGTGGTATTAAAAGAATATTTATACGGTGAAATTGGTTGGTATCGCGCGCTACGAGAGCATTGGCAGAAAGGAATAACATTGGCAGGTATGAGTTTTAGCGAGATTTTTATGTTTTTCACGAAATGTTCGAGGAAACAACGAAAATGATACACGGTGGATTGAAAATCGTAGTGGTAGTGAGTCGAGACTTGGAGAATTTGAATTAAGTCACGCACCATGGCTCTTTATATTTGTAACGAAGCAAAGAAAGATGTAACGTAACGTTCTAATGAGAGATGTAATTTTTAAGATACACTGTAAAATGTTGGGGGAACCTGCTAATGTACTGTCAGCTAATGATAAAAAGAAACAAAAGTAGAAGAATGGAAATTTTTCATCGGAAGGTTGCAAAATTTGCGGAACAACAAACGCTATCCCGCGAACGAATTAAATTATGCAACTATTAAGTCGAACGAGCGGTTTCACCGTCTTTCAGCTTTTTATCGGGTAAACCTTGAGAAATTTTACGCACGATAGGCGTCACGGTATATCGGAGGACATACAATCTATTTACTGGATCGTTCTGCTATACTTTCTCCGCTACTCGTTTAGAGAAAGAGATTAAAAGTTTCGAGAAGACGACAAGATCTCTTCTTACACGCTAATGCAATGACGTTTTCTGCACGATGAGCTACCTTTTTTTCCTATAAAGAATGGATAAAGTTAATATGAAACGTGTAACGTTACTTCGTTTTTTCGATCGCTTTTTATTTTCTCGACCATTTTAAAAATATAATTCCAGCTGTATCGTTCTTCTAGCAAACTTCATTTTATAATTTCTAAATGGGTTCGAAGGCAGCCAACGAGTTAAGTACAGCAAGATTTTGATTATCGCAACACTGGTCATTCGTTGCAATCAAATTTTCTTCTCATTTACTGAAAGGAAAGATACCGCGAACGAAAATAGAACCAACCACTGAACTAGTTACCAATAGCATTCGTTCTCGATACTTTTATGAATAGTATCCTTTTTC